>NC_087216.1:59147531-59155031 GCF_015104395.2 Macrobrachium nipponense
AAAAAAAGAAAGAAGAAATACGAAAAGTTGTTAACAATTTATCTGCAGCTTTCCCAGGCGATTCCCTGCGTGCGTCAGTTTGGACGATTTTGGAAGAATGTTCCTCAGTTTCGAAATGGACACGAATTCGGACACCAGTTTTGGGGAAATGGGGAAAATGCGGCAAATTGTCTGAATTTTGACAGCGTTTGCGGCGGACTCATGATTTACAACCGTGTCTAAAAAAATGAAAGCGTCGGCGACAAACATCTAAGGAAGTGCTACAAACAATGAAAAAAGAGAAAAATATAATTTATTTTTTGTAAGAATCTCCTTCCATGTTTGGGCCTACGCTGTTGATTTTGTAAACATGACCAGTTGCAAGATGATCCTGTTGTGTCAGAAAAAGTATACTTTCCATTTTTAGTGCATCCTCATAAAAGCTTGAATTTTTTTTTTTTTTGTTTTTTTTTTTTTTTTTTTTTTTTATTTCGAACAAAGCGAAGTCAATTACTGGAAACACGTGGATCATTTCTGGCGGTTTTTTTTTCCAAAAGTATTGAAGACGAACGAAAAATTCTTTCGGCAGATGAAACCTTACGTCTTTAAATTTCATCCCATACAAGATTTGTCTTTAAATGTCGTAAATTCATATTTAAATGATGTTTCAATTATTGCATTATAATTTTCTCAAAATTTATAATTTCAGCACAAAAGTCGATAGTTTTCTTCAATACTAGGCTTAAGTCAAACTATGTCTTCTAGCCTTTGCTCTAAAGAAACATTTTTCATTGCCTCGTTTGTCATATTAATAGGAGTTTGATGTTGGAAAGCTATTCAAATGCAATTAACGATATCGTTTATGCAGCAGAGTTTTCCGAGATACCTATTCATCCCTTTGATGGTTTAACTTGAAGATTTGAGAGTTATCTATCACCTTTAGGCCGCCCTACTGGTATATTTATTTTCTTTATTGACTGTCTTTGAGATAATCTTTTGTGATTTGCATGATTTGATCCATTTTGGCGATATGAAACAATGGACTGTTTCAGAGGACCTGCTGTTGCCGTGGTTGGTAGAATGCTATACTTAGTGACTTTTTCTTAGAATATTCTGAATTGATAATCGGTTATCAGTTCACAAAAAATTTGTACTTTTTGATATTATCATATAATAAGATTAACGATTCTAGACCATGAGATTCTCTATTTCTAAAAATTAAAGTAACGTTTTTGCTATAATATTTACTATTAATAATACATTTATTTCGATTTCTTCGTAAAGGTCTGATCACAGAATGTCTTAAACTTAAAGGATACATCATATATTTTTCGCACTTAAAGAGTTAATTATAGTGTATATTTGATTTTTTACGTGCTCTCTTCAACGCTACGAGTTCCTTGAATAAGTAGTTTTTACGTAGTCTTGAATTTTCTAAAATTGTAAATCTGAAAAACGCAAAAAGGGAGAAAAACCAAAATAGAAAATACACCGAAAAGATTCGGGAAATGCACCAACGTTCACTCCACAAAAGGAAGTCATAAAATCGAGATCAACTCGGCAAACAAGCTCTGAACTGCTCCAAATGAAGACTGAAACCCATTTATAGCCGCCGCGGCCCATAAATAGCGTAGAATTGAGTTGTTTCACCCATGAAATAAACTGTCAAGCAGGGTAAGACCACAGATCCTATAATCCTACACCGCCAGTAGAGTGCCAGCGAGAAACAGTGACCATTGTGAGATGATTTCGGATATATACATAGCTCTATATATGCTAAGAAAATAAAATTACTGAGAGAACAAATAAACCAACTGACCATCAAATCTTTGTAGGAGGCTGCAACCTAAGGTCTAGGGAGGGGTTTGATTTATTTTAGCAAACGTAAAATGTCCTCGAAATTCACACTTTCTCAGATGAATGCTTGGAAACAGATTATTATCGTTGAAGATAATCCTCTGGTATTCATATGAAGAATGGAATTGTTTTCTAAAAATGTGATTAAGAATTTATAATAATAATAATAATGATGATGATGATAATAATAATAACAATAACAATAACAATAACAATAACAATAACAACAATAATAATAATAATAATAATAATAATAAATAATAATAAAATAATAATAATAATAATAATAATAATAATAATAATAATAATAATAACCAATAATACTTCATGATTAGGAAGAATAATAATGGTAGTGCTTGGGCTGGCTTTGATATCAAATTAAAGTGTTATATGTGTGAGCTTATGTATGTTTTCATGTGCCACAGAGAATTTTCTTTGGCATCTGAATGCTTACTTTAGAAAACAAATAAAACAGAGAAGGCATCAGGGCTACATTGCTCCTAGTTCTGTTGGCTGCCAGGGAAGTTAATTAATTGTTTCACGGGCCATTTGCATGAGAAAAGCATAGACTAAACAGCGTTCTGGAGCTTTTAATAGCAAAGCTAACCTATGGAATAAATACCGGGAAAATGCCCTAATGATTAAGGAATTAACGGAATTCTCGTTTTAAAGTTCAGAATCGTATAGTCGGGGTTTTGCAAAATGCACGAAATTTAGTTCCTGTAATTCGTAATAGTCAAGAATAATTGCTCATTACAATTGGGTTTGAGGGTTGACGATGGCTTTTGAAAATGTCCCTGTCATAATGGACTTCCAACCATCATCCTATTTTAATACGTAATTCATTTTGTTTTTACATGTAGGATCAACACCGAATCCTATTGAGCTGGATTTGATATCAATGTAAGACTCTAAATATGTGAATTAATTTGCGTAATGTCATTTTACTGGGCATTTTTTAAATTCTATATCTATGAAAGAAAGAAGGGGGAGACACTGCACAAATAATCGGTGTAAATGGAGTGATAAATACTAAAGAAGATGAACTCATTTGGTGTCAGTTCTTAGATACAAATGGACCTACTGGAGGCTTTTTTCACCGCACTCTAATTTGCTTCATTGCAGACATAGGACTATTCCATTAATTTCGTAACGTATTCAGACACAACAGTGAAATGGATTCTTAATTCTGAATGAACTCAGACGTTTTTGTTACCGAATTTATCAAATCATACTCTACTAAAACACACTGGAAACGATACAAAGCTAATTCGCTTATACTGAAGACAGGTTAAACTATGACACAATCCGATGGAAGCCTCTTAGCAAAACCAATATATAAATAAAACTTTCGCGCAAATTGCTTGTCTGATTTGCTTGGATAGCCTCGTCTACAACACAGTAAACAAAACTAGGTTCTAGAGAACATTCGAACTTTGCATCTCCATCAGACATGGTTACATTGTATGTATCAATTTTTACGTTTCCCAGGTATCGGCTGAGATTTTACTGCTAAGGTAATCCAAGTGATCTTCACTCTAAGTAACCCTTTGTTATGATAGTTATGCTAGTGAACAACGTAGTTTGCGATCATTTCTCTCCTTGTTAATAACGGATATTCTATTTTTAAACTAGTACTTCATAACTCTGGCTAAGATATGGAACATATCTTTGGCAAATAAAAGCTGGACTGGGTTTTCGGCGTTGATCTTGTAACTACCTTTCTAACATATTCAGAACACACCCACACACGCAAACATACACACACACACACACACACACATACACACACACACACACACACACACACACACACACACCACACACATATATTATATATAGATAATATATATATATATATATATATATATATATATATATATATATGCATAAAGACAGATACCACGAAGTAAAGAGAGACAATGGATTGATGCTAGGCCTTTCCTTTACTTAGCAGACTGAAGAAATATAAAAATAAGTTCACAAAGAAAGCTCATATAAATGACAGAAGGTGTTTACAAAGGAAAATATTTCTAGCTGGAATCCAGCGCTGCTGAAGAATTAGTCGACCTGCCAAAACAGGGGTCAGTATTTAGGAGGTTTTACAAAAGATAAGGCATAACTGCTCCAAGCAAGACAGGGACAAGGCAATTAAAAGATTTGGTATGGCAATGGGAACCCTTTATCTCTACTCCTCTCAAACTTGTACATAATATTGAATTCTTTGAAAAACGATATTTACCTAATATTATTCATAGTCCCTTAAAGTGGTATATATATGTTGACGATATTTTACCTGTTTTGCCTGCTGGTATCGATATAAATGACTTACTCTCTAATTTGAATAACTGGGTACCATCCATTAACTTTAATTTAGCATTAGAAAAAAACAACTGCCTCCCTTCCTTAGATATTTTAAAATACGGAAAACCACTTTAATGCAAATTCAGTATCTGTAGGAAACCAATCAACAACTTAACTTATGTCCATTTTTATTCAGGCCACCGTCTTAATATCAAAATACAAATATTTTCTTCTATGTTTTTACGGGCAGTGCGCATTGTCAGCCCCCAGGATTTGAATCAAGAAATCAAATACATAGAAATAATGACGGATCATTTTTATAATAAAGCGCACAAAAAATTTAAATGAAAGTTATGTACAAAATTCTTACACAGACATTGCTGAAAATTCATCCGTCAGTGAGAATGATGAAAACGAAAACAGGGCTAACAAGGTGAAGACAATAAAGTAAGATATATGTGAAACGATTTTGAACGGTTTGCCAGTAATTTCCGGTCCTAAGATTTCGTATTTAACAACGGTGGCAGTTTCATTACATCGATAAAGGAAAATCTATAAAGTCAGATGATGAAACAAATAATACGGTATCACCAATTTTCGTTAATGCAAATTATCCATTTTAGAAAGTCGTGTAAAGAGAGAGAGAGAGAGAGAGAGAGAGAGAGAGAGAGAGAGAGAGAACAGTTTTCTTTGTATTATACTTTACCCTCCTTTGAACACTGATGCCATATACAGAAATTCGAACCTAACAATTTTGTCATTAATAAAATATAACGTAAGAGAACTCTAACAACACTACAAGAAGAACAGCATATATATATATATATATATTATTACTATATATATATATATATATATATATATATATGATATATATATATATATATATATATCGAGCTACCATGTCCTTTAATATCTAATTCGCTCTACCTCGGAGTTAATATATTTTCATATATGCTTAACCGAAGGGAAATTTTTTCTCGATAAAAGATTTGCCTGGACCAGGCGCGAACCTATAGATCCTTTCAAACCCAGGAACGTCAGTGAAGCTTTACCTACTACACCACCGCGGTGTGTAGTAGGTTAAAGGAAAGGAAAATGGCCTTATGTATGTTAATAAACTTATATCAGTAAAAATAAAATATATGGAATAGATAAAGAAACTGAAAATAAGCCAATGTAGCCCCTGCAATCAAAAAGATAGAGCATCCGGGAGGGCAGTTGCCATGTTGTGTTTTTTACTTTTTGCTGACAGTTTGGGTAGCGTAATGTTTGCTGCCGCACTCTTGGCCGATAGCTGGGGGCACCAAAGCTGCTTCCCATAGCAAACGGATATTGGGTTAATATATATATATATATATATATATATATATATATATATATATATATTATATATATAATATATATATATATATATATATATTCAAAATTTCACCTTGTAAAAGTTTTTATTACTTACGAAAAGGAGAATTATTGAGATAAGATATAGTTTTAGATTTTTTTGTGGTCAGTTACTATCCATGTATAATCTTTTAAGTGTCTTATTCCCGCTCCCGAGTTGTTGGGCCTAATCATTTGTAAAACCTCTTAAATATTGGCCTCTGTTTTGGTTGGTCTACTAATTCTTCAACTATGTTGGATTCCAGGTGCATATTTTTTCCTTTGTAATCCCCATCTGTCATTTATGTGAGCTTTATTCAGTCTACTGAGTAAAGGACAATACATCTAAAAGCCTAGCGCTAGTCATTGTTTCTCTGTCCTTCGTACATTTGTCTTTATTTATATAGTCATTATATTCCATATTTTTCGTGAATGTGGTTTATTTATACATATACATACATACATACATACATACATGCATGCATTATATATATATATATATATATATATATATATATATATATATATATATATATATATATATATATATATATATATATATATGTGTGTGTGTGTGTGCAGTGTGTGTGTTTGTGTATATACATAGATATATATATATATATATATAATATATATATATATCTATCATATATATATATATATATATATATATATATATATATATATATATATATATATATATGTATATATATATATATATGTATATATATATATATATTTATATGTATATATATATGTATTATATATATATATATATATATATCTATATATATATATATATATATATATATATTATATATATGTATATTATTATATATTGCTACTTTCGAAATGCATATTTCCCCTCTTTGAAATGTCATGTAAGATTGTGCAACATTTTTTTTTCAGATTCCGAGTAGGCTTTAGAATAATAAATGTTTTTAAAATGTGTGTTCCGATTTCGCGTTACATGTTATAAAAGAATATATATATTAACGTAGAATGTAAAGAGAGAGAGATTTTTACTTTGTCTTTTCGAAACTATGAATGTTTAACTTTTATGTCAACACTGTAAGATTAGAGGGTCTGCGAGATCTGTTTGCTTTCCTATTCTGTCAACGCATGTGATAGCGAGAGAATTGAGTCTTGCGTTGTTATCAAAACATGTCAATCTTAATTGTCGCTCAGCCTCCGTTTCGATCGAGTAGAGTACGTCCTTTTTTTTTTTTTAAACAGACTGGGACTCGTACGCGTATATCTTTGATCAAAACCACGTGCATGTTACACATTTCTTTATGAAGATTGCATCAGATTTCAAAGATACTGGAAGCATTCGTGACAAGAACGTTTTTCACATCTGCCCTCTCCAGCTTCCGTAAAGGAAGATTTTACTCTATCATAGAACCTCGAGGCATTAACATCTCTCTCTTGCTCTCTCTCTCTCTCTCTCTCTCTCTCTCTCCCTCGACATCAGTGAGATTATATTAACGTAACGTTAATTGGTCACTCGTAACTTGTGAAAATTTCATATTTGGTATTCTTAGAGTTTATTTAGTGTTATTTAGTTTCTTTTGTGGAATCTGAACAAACATTGTTTGTAAACGGCGCCTGGTTTTTGTGAAATTGTGTAAGACAAGACAGCAGCAGAGAAGAAGTTGGTATACCAAAAAGGTAAAGTGTGTTATATTTTTATTAGTTGCAACTAATAACGGTTAGGTAATAACTAATAACGGATGGAGGAAGTTGTGTTTAACTAATAATGGATAGGGAGGGTAGTGGTTAACTAATAATTGATAGGAACTGTGGTTAACTAATAACAGATGGTTGTGAAGGTTTGATAATAACTGTTGGTTACAATGTTTTGAGTGAAAAGATTTACACTTTTACACATTGCTGATTTTTTTTGTGTTTGTGTTTGTTCCATTGTTCGTGCACTATTTCGTTTTCTTATTGAAGTGTGTCTTTTATTTTATATTTTCA
>NC_087216.1:59162531-59167531 GCF_015104395.2 Macrobrachium nipponense
AGTTAGATTCATAATCTCGTAAACTTATAATTGCGCTAACAAATTTATGAAATATAGATATTGAAAGTTTCAGGATCTTCTTCACGAAGAGGAAGAGAAAGCAAATATATATTCAAATCATTCTTACTTTAACTCACCTTTTATTCGCATTTTGAATTTGATTTACGTATTCTAATTTATCATAATGTCTATATCATTAATGATGGCTAAACTTTTAAGATGGGGCCATATAATTACCATTCACCTTTTCAGCCTAATGTATAGTCTTAATGTATAATCTTTTTTCTAAATTATTTGATGATGAGTTGATGTGTACGTCTAATTTTCTTTAGAAAAAGATTTGCTTGATAAACCCAGTATTCCAGACCAAACCACATTTCAGCAACAATCTGGCTCTCGTGCCTCGACATTATAAATGCATGGGAGAACATCATGCGTTTAATTCCCGGATTTCACCGGAGAGAGAGAGAGAGCGAGAGAGAGAGAGAGAGAGAGAGAGAGAGAGAGAGAGAGAGAGAGAGAAGGGTATTTTCCAAGTGTTTTGGTCTCGGTAAATCTTAATTAAAGACAGCAATAACGTCTCCAAATGCACTAAAAGGGTCACGTTGGCTGACACAGCGAGGGAGGTTTTCATGCATTGTCTTTCCATGAAGTCACACCAACATAACGAATGGTGTCAGGTGCAGAGTTGTTCTCATGTTATCGAGTATGAAGAGCTTTGTTTGTGGCATACGGTTCTTTCTTCTGTTCAATATAAAATTTTATGGTTGCATATGCATTGTTAGTATTGAAGTCATAGCGTCGTGCCTGAATGCAAAATCCCATTCATATACACAATGGGGCACGAATTTCACAGGGATATGCAAATGAGTTTTATTTTTCTAAATAAGTAAGTAGAATGTGTTATTGCTGGCTTCCGTGATTGTCTTGAACAAAAAATTTTTTTTTGTTTTTTTTTCGTTCGTTTTATCATCTTACTAACGTTATTATTTGTGTCACTTTTTATGAATAGCCGATAATTAAGTACAGGAAAAGGTTGATCACCTCTATATAGAGCTATCTTACTTAAAGCAAAGATAGTCGCTGATGGATACAATAAGAACAAACTATAGGAATAAACATGAAAAAAGTTAGGAAGTGGAACGTCATGTATGACAGATCCAATGTTAGTATAAATACCATGAAGTACACGTTTCTATAGGCATTTAGTAAAAAATAAAAAACTCATGAAGGTTGTTAATACGACTCTTGCACTCAACCAAGTTATAAGCATCACTGAAATCTTTTTGAATAAGCCTGGTTCTCCGTTCTTCGTCGGAGGGTTCTTGGAATGGTCCAATTTGATGTGAAAGGTCAACGTGTTAGCCTAATGGTCTCCTGGAAATAAACTGGCTGCCAGAGAGAAAGGTATAGATTCAAGATTAAATATATGTACTTCAAGAAGAACGTTTTGTAACTTCATTTAAAACTGGAAAGATCAATGTGGGTTTATATTTCTGTAATAAGACATTATTGGTTTTAGATGGAAAAACACTATGAACTTTATTAATATTAGTAAATTTTTGGCCGATTATCTAAATATATAGGCTTATGTTAAACTCAGAAAAAGTACCCTAACCATCCTTTATGTGATGAGAAACTCCTAATGTTCTTCATATCAGCTTTGTTAGTTATTAATCATATTACATCGCCTGATAAGAGAATGTGGTTCTTGTTGACAGGAATCGTAAGAAGTATCATGCTGAAGACATGATGGAGCGATTTTGAACTCTCTTTGTGCTTGATTTTCCGTCACTCCCTGATATGGAAGAGATGTAGATAGCAAGTAAATGACCAAAGGCTGATTAAAAATTAATAATCAAAAGATGTTCGTTAAAGTTCGTTTGGTGAGAGTAGTGCCTCCTAGACATAATTTACGTTATGTATATCATATATTGATACTCAAAAGATACCTGCCAATCACCAGGCTTACTCTGAATAGAATAACAGACTAGAGAAAGCTTGTTTGTTTAGGGCCGTTTATCATACTGTAGAGGTCAGATTCAATATTCATCAAGTCATTCCGGGCTCGAAAGTCGATAAAGAGGAGTCTCCTCCCAAAAATGCATTCAAATGTCTCCCAAAATCTATTGATTGTTCCTTTCCACGAGCTGAAGATTTGGTGAAATTCTTTTTTTAATAAAACACACGTAGTGCTTTACGAAACGGAGCACTCAGCCACAGTGCCACCTCATTGAAAGTGTCACCTCATCAAAGTGTCACCAAGGGACGCTTCCCAAATCATTTTGATTCCCTAAACCATTTATTCTGTACGTCATCTCGTACCAGAATCATGTCTGCAGAACGTTACCAAACCTTCATGAATATGAATATGTGGAAGGAGGTGGGTCTCACGGGAGAGGAGCTCACCAAGTGGGCGAAGGATAGTTAGATGACTTACTCCAAAGTGAGAAGCAAGAAAGAGAGGAGCAAAGGAAGTATGAACTTCCCTAAGAAGAGAGAGAGAGGAAGGAGAGAGAAGAGACAAAAAGAAGGAGAAAACAAATGGCAGCATGAGCTAGATCTCAAGGAAAATTAGCTCGAGCTTGAGAAGGCTTGAAAGGGCAGTTATGAAGCTTCGACCCACCAACAAACCTCGAAACCCCACACTTGGTATGCCTAACCCTTCCAGTATCAAATTATTGATAAGAAAGTGGACCGAAGACGAGACAGCAGCATGGTTGTAAGAGGTAGAAGCACTCCACCACCGAGATGGAGAGGGCCTTACTTTTCTCCAAGCATATGGAAGGTAAAGCAATGGCCGCCCTCCGCTTGCTAGAAAATGGTACCAGGGGAAACGGAGGAAGTTCAGAGGGTCATTTGTAAGGCCTATGAGATACCCCAGAGAAATGGGACGAAGGTTTAAAGCTCTCCCAAAAGAAATTGGTTAGTCCTAGGCTGAATGGGCCTATCTGGACACCCAAACTGGTCAGTACTGGCTCGACTCGATGACATGCACTGATTTCAAGGGTCTGTCTGACAGGTTGATGCTAGAAGATTTCTTCCAGTGTGCTCCTTGGCCCCTCGCTGTGTACCTAAACGACAAGCAACCCAAAACCCTCATGGATGGCTGATGATTGGGAAACCTTCAGCCTATCTGCCAATACGTTTTAAGGTAAGATCGCCCAAAGAATGAACTCCCTTTAAAACCTGCAGTGTGTAACTACTGCAATGAAATTGGACACCGAATCTGAGTGCCACTTTAAAAGGGGAGGTAATAAGCAGCACACTCCTAAGTAGACCAAAAACCCAATTGGTGACTCCACCTACTTCCAAGCAGAGCTCATTACCTCCTGACACCACAGCCACTCAAGCCCAGCAGAGGGACCTCTGCAGGGACTGTGGTGCCTTCGGTCACTACAACGCTGGCTTTCATGCCTGCCCAAAGCATGGTACTGCCCAAAGCATGGTTGGGATGTCCTAACAAGCAAAATGCAGCAGTCACCAAAACCAGAAACATTCTGGGAGGCTCTAACTTCCCCCTGGGACAGGAATCTCTGTTTCAACACAACTCAGGCTCACCTAGGGTTTTTGCACCCCCATGTTCCTTGTCTAACACACCTGACCACAGATTGCCACCAGTGCCACTTGGGCACCCTGAGCAGTGCTACTCTCTATCCTATACGGATGTTAAGTGAGTACCAGATTTGAACCTGTGTGTGGCTTACTTGGTATCAGTGCACATGCCAGATCCTATCACACAAACCTAACTAAGTTTGTCATCATTAATTGTGAGCCTCCAGTACCCAATAATCCTTCTTCCTCCTCACCTCTGTCCTCAGAGGATGGACCTCTAGTGGGACTAAATGCTACACCTTCTCTAGTCGACCAGGAAATGTCCTGCAGGGATGCACAAGCTGTTACCGACCTTGCTTCAGTTAACACAGCAACAGCAATAGGGAGCCTTCCAGTAGTCTCTAGGGTTACCCCTGACTTCGTTCCTGACAGCACTTCTGGCCGTCCCATACCGTCAGTGTCTTCATCACCTCGTAAAACTGTCATCGATAGACTTTGTAGAAATCCGAGGTGGAAGAAAAGGGAGCAGAAGCGATCCAATTAGCCTACCAGAGCCAAGAGCTTTCCCTGGCAATCGTTGTTCATTTGGGGTATAGTGTGATCCAGGCACTTAACCAGAGGAAGTAGCCTGTGGGACCATCCCTAATATCCTAGTCAAGACCATATACGATAGTGGTAGTACCCTTGTAAGTGTAATAAAACTAAGTTTGTTAAAGTGTAATGGAAGATAAACACAGCCCCATATATCAGAAGCCCCACTGAGCTCATGGACAATGCTTTTGAACAGTGTCTGAATTTGTAAACCATGACAGGCACTAAAATCAGGAGGAGGTGGCTTGAGTACGTCTCTCATGTGTTCCACTATCCAGTAACTAAGATGGAGTGAGTTACAACTGTCCTCTAGCTTTGCCAGCTGAACCACCTGTCCTAGCTACTCATGCATAGTGTTGCTTATTCTAACATGTTTTTGTACATCCTAGCCTAAGAGCTTTGTGATTTATAATAATATTGCCTTGTAGTTAGACTGTGGCAGCCTGATGATATGTTATGTACTAATAATGTGGAATTGTACCTTTAAAATTTGCCTAGGAATACACTGACACCATTGTTAGAGACAGTTAACAGTTAAATACCAGCATGAGATTACCATTAGGGAGCTTACGTTTAGCAAGCTAGTGAAGCTCATATGCCCATCGTAGCAGTCAGGTAGATCATGTTAATTAGGGGCATTGCATGGGCAAGACCCATTCAAGGAGGGAAGTAATGTAACCGAGACTAGCAGTTTGTCTTAAAATAGGCCTTCACACCCCGAAAGGGAGTGACTGCTTGCTTAAAAGGGGAGCTGTGACAAATACATGCTGCTGTTGGTCTCTCTGGTTCTTTAAATAGGGATAAGATTTCAACCTATTAGGGAGTAGGGATCCAAGGTCTATGGAATGCAGAGT
>NC_087216.1:59172531-59180031 GCF_015104395.2 Macrobrachium nipponense
TTGTCTTTTACTAAAGTACGTTCTCATGCAGACTAGGACCGTTACTTTGATCACCTTCTTAACTACACACACACACACACACACACACACACACACACACACACACACACAGAAGAAATTCGACAACTAAATTCTTTGAACAAAAAGCATAATATTAATTTATGAGACGTCACCTCGCAGGTGAAACACCATGATGCCGGAAAACAACTATGATACTTCAGAAGAATTGAAGCAATCATGTAATTTTATTATGGTTTGGGTATGCATTAGAAAAGTAACTTGCATTTGTTTTTCATTTCTTGGAGGAAGGAAAAGTAGTTTCATAGCTGGGGGAAATGGTTGATACTAGTTGAGTTTGGCTTCAGTAAAGTCATTATCTTAGGTCTGACTTTCGGTATCTTCATGTTTAGTATTTTATTACTTTAAGGGGAATGGCAAAACAATAAAAGATTAATGTCATCGTTTGAACAAATTCATTTCATCCTCTTGGACGCATCCTGTAACAACTTTACGCACATTACAAATCTCAAGCTCCTACGCAGAGCTTGTGAGCATGCCAGTGTTATTTTCAAAGTGCAGAACTATCTGAAGTAGCACAAGAATCACAAGACTGTTTTTAGATAATTGTTTATTCACATTACACCTCCACTGACCACACCTACATTTGCAAGAATGAATTCCAGTAGAATGAAAGAAAACACTTGAAAAAATCCTAACTATAAAAAAGTTAGTTTCCTGAACGCGTTTCCCTAAAAAGTTCTCATTTAAGAAATCGTTGGATAAAAGGAAAACTAAATTGCGGATATGCATACTAATGAAGCCTTTTTTTTCTGCATAACGTCAGCCAAGTACACTCCATTTCCAAGTATTCCTGAAAGCCACTTCAGTTGGAGGCGAGGTATTCCATGCATATTCCACCGTGCAGTAATGGTCAGATATTTGCATTAAAAATTAGAAATAATTATCTAAGTGTTTCTTACTCTTTGCACAAACAGAGACGCATGTCAACAAGAACTGGTGGACGTATCCAGAAGTATTATATGCACAGACATATTTCATTAGCGACAGACTGCGTTGATGTACGTGTGTGTGTGTGCGTATGTACATGAGCAAGAGAGAGAGAGAGAGAGAGAGAGAGAGAGAGAAGATTAAGCGAATCTACATCCTGAGTGTTACAAACCTTTACGTTCTCCTTCCCGGTGCCTGAAAATAATTAGCATTTTTTTTAATGAGTTGTAAAATGAAGCTCACACACACACACACACACACACATGTACTGTATGATTTACCTAGAAATGGGGAATACAGTTTTTCAATGAAGTTTCGAAAATTAACATTATATTGGTTCTATCTTTCTGTTTTTCAGTGGGTACTGGATTTCAAAACAAAACTTTCATCTCTTCAAATACATCTACAGTGACCCCCTCTCATTACACAACCTTAGTTTGAGTATTTACCTGATTTTTTATGCTTTCTTCAGATTTTAGGATTTTTGCCACTGCATTTTTACTACATTTAAAGCATCCTCTCGCAATCACGTACCAGAGGCGAAATAAAAAGGTACACATTATAGTTACTTAATGTCATATTAGCGCTGTGCCTTACGACGTCGCATCATGCATTCATAGGCAATAAGGAAGCGTTCCCTGATCAGTTGGCTGGAGCCGATGAGGATCTTCCATTAATGAATCCTTGTCTGTGATTGACGAGAGACAGACAGACTCAAGGCGCCGTGAGATGTCGCCAGTTATGGAAATAGGGATCTTGACACCATGATGAACTGGAGTGACATTGGTGTCACAAGTGATGATTGTCTCCTCTCCTGACAAAGTCAACGGTCATGACTCATCGCGGAAAGGATGATTTGACATAGTAGATGATTATTATAGATATAAATGTATTAACCGCTGGGGAGAAAGGGGGGAAGATTAGATAAACTGAATATCAAGAAGAGCATCAACTGATGTAGATGGTAACTGAAGACGTATAGTAAGCCTCCATTGGGTGTAATTGCATTCACGGAAGTATACATACACGTAATTTGCATTCACACTTATTGATAGTTTTTTTAACGTTTGAAATGACTTAACTATATGTTATTTTCCCATCTCATGTTGTAATAATGATTCTTGCAATTATCAACGCACTTTAAACAATAAAATCAGATAAATCAGGTTCAGAAGAGAAACCCCTATAAAGTAAAAAAAATACAGATACATTTTGTATTGTGGAAATTTCCCTCAACTTCTTTAAATCTGAAGAAAATGAAAGATATTCACATATAGATATCTTAAATGAATACTTAGTACATTCTGCAATATCTACTCAAAGTAAGTTACAATCTTTTATCTTACTTCTAAAATTTACATTCAGTTTGTCTAAGGAAATCATAATTTAAAAAAAAAAAACCTTTCTGGGATGTAAATCTATTCGTAAAAAAAGATAAAGTTCCCATGGGACCTAAAATAAAATGAATAACATATCTGAAGTTAAAACAGTGGTTACAGATTTAATTGGGAATATTTCTTGTCCATTAGTTTTTAGCTAATCAAAAGAGAGAGAGAGAGAGAGAGAGAGAGAGAGAGAGAGAGAGAGAGAGAGAGAGAGAGAGAGAGAGAGAGAGAGAGAGAGAGAGAGAGAGAGAGAGAGAGAGAAGAAGATGGAGAACGAGAAAAGAAATATGTAGAAGGAGAATAGTTATCAATATATTGGGCTTTTAGTTATTTTGAGGTATTTTAATTTTTTATATGCCTCTGTCATCACATAATTCACTAACAATACTCTCCATGTAATCCTTTGTATTGTTGTATAATATATCATTCATTACATTGTTATGTAATACATTTTAAAATTAATCCTCACGTACTCATCCGAGCTAAAGCCTATGGGAAGGAGTTTAGACATTCCAAACCTTATTGTTTTCCGTATCAGCTTCATTAAAATTGTATGGGACCGTGATACTTATGAGATACGAGACCAATAAACAGACGTAGGATCATAAAATGACCTCCTTAGAAAACGCAGTGATGGAATTTCTAAGTATTTTGAGAGAGGCCAGTAAAGAAGTGTGACGTTTATTAGTCTCCATTATAATATGCTTCCTCGACGAATATAGAATTCACATTGACTGTGATGCTGAACGCAGGTGAAAACGGGTTAACAACCACACACATACACACGCACACACACACACACACACTCTGTTAAAATCGTAACTAGCTTCAAACATTGAGCAATGCTTGCGTCAGTTGTTTTTCTAAAATGAAGAAAATGACTTACAATTACCACAAGGGATGACATTAATGTACTTTGAATCTAGTGAAAGGCTTCCAAAACCGAGCGCTGTTGAGTGGGACTGTTTTTCATGCTGAGTGAAAAGAGAGAGAGAGAGAGAGAGAGAGAGAGAGAGAGAGAGAGAGAGAGAGAGAGAGAGAGAGAGAGAGAGAGAGAGAGAGAGAGAGAGAGAGATTGTTTACCCTGAGCGATATTCTGGGTTTAAATGACATTCATGAATGACAAAGAAGTAACATAGACGCTGAAACTAAAATATTTTCGAGTTGTGAATATTGTAAATATATTTTGTAATAACTTATATCTTACGGTAATAACAAAGAATGAGACGAGTGCTTATTGGTATTCTTTTGCTAGTGACGTCATAGTTGAAAATGAATCATCATTTATAAGTGTGTATTGGTAAATCATTAAGGCTGAATTATGGAATACTCCAGTAGTGAGAATTGACGTCTGGAATAATGAAGGTTGAGGTCAATCTGCCGTGGAATGCCCCTTTCTCTTCCATGAGTAATTCAGAGGGAAAATACCTTCAAATACCATATGCGATTCCCTCTATATTAGGTCACGCTGGCAACTATTTTTCGCATTCACCTTGTTAATATTGCAAATAAATTGAGTTATAAAAACACTTAAAATATTGTAAAAAAAAAAAAAAAAAAAAAAATACTTCATGAAAACCGGTGTTAATATTGTGAACAAACTGACAGATATCATGTAACTCTTTTTGTCATACAAACATTTCATAATACCTTCAGTAAACCCATCCAATAAAATTGGTCCTTTGTATCCGATAAAAAGGCCAGATCACGTTTGACGGTCGGCGCCTCCACTCCATCATCAAGGTTAAACGCTGATTTGGTTTAACAGCAAAATTCCTTTGCTTCTCCATACAAAGTCCCGGCGCCATATTCCCGAACTGCAATCTAGCACTGAGAACCTCCAAGAAAAAAGAGGGGCGATGTTTATTTTAAACTAACCATAGAATCTTCTTGAAAATAATCTCATTATATTTCCCCACACCCAAGTGACCGAGTAGATAATTTTGTAACTGACCTAACCTAACACAATATAACCTAACCTAACCGGGGTTGGTGCAGTAATTCACATCAGGGTAAATTTTTAGTTTCAGCCAAATTTGGAAAAATGCAATAAAAATATATTTGTTGCATCAGAAATAGTGTGGTTTCAATGAATTTAACGTTTATTTTGACTGCAAACCAACCGATTTAGAGATTTACTATGTATACCCTAGTTCATCCCACCAATTATGGGGGACACCCTTTGGGAACCGGGGTTTTGGGTGGGGGAAGGGGGGGAAGGGGGGGGAGGGTGTTGGGGCATTGAATGATATTTGCAATAAATGAATAATTAATGTTCCAGCACCCTCCCCCATACCCCTAACTAGGCCTACCGGGGGGAGGGGGTAGGGCCCCCAGCGACCCACCCCCCCTTAAAGCCACAGTAATTTTCAGGGCACCACAGAACCTAACAAACCCACCTAACCTAACCTAGGGGGGGCCTGTACCCCTACCTAGGCCTAGCGGGGGGTGGGGGGGGCTCCGCCCCCCTGCGACCCCCCCTTAGGCCACAGTGATTTTCGGGGCACTACCGAACCTAATACAACCACCTACCTTACCTAGGGCCCTGTACCCCTACCTAGGCCTAGCGGGGGGGCTCCGCCCCCCTGCGACCCCCTTAAGGCCACAGTGATTTTCGGGGCACTACCGAACCGCTATACAACCACCTAACCTTACCCTAGGGCCCTGTACCCCTACCTAGGCCTAGCGGGGGGGCTCCGCCCCCCTGCGACCCCCCTTAAGGCCACTACCTAACATCCATCAAACCAAATCCAAAGTGATGGTACTGCTGTATACATCGTTATACTACCACCATTATAATATACTCTATAAATTAATGAAGCTTACCTTAAACTGTTGGTTGATATAAAAATGTGCTGGTGCTTTGAGGGAAAACGTGAAGCCGTTGCAAGGTTCCCTGACATGCAACTTAAAGTAGGAAGTGGCCAGGTACCCGACGACCACATTGCACTGCAAACAATCGGTAGGAAATCGAAGGTCTGTCAAAATTAATGCCAGAAGGGCCAGCCACTACCTCTGCATAGGTACAGGAAGACAAAATGCCGCTTTTTGCTTCATTATTCGAGTATTCAGTCAAACAAGGATACCAGTGGACACTAGACAGGTAACTGTATTACTCCGCTGAAATGCTAGTGAAACTTAGTTTTCGACTCAAGTCATTCGTAATTGGTTATGAAACCCATGACGTCATAACGATGTCACACCTCTCAGCCAATAATGAGTAACTGGAACTGCTTTTGTTTGCGTAAGAAAGTAAGTTAGAGGGCTCATTAAAAGTAAACATTACCGTAGAGGAAACACCTCTCCCGACTTAGGAAAAATTCGAGGTAAAAACTTAATCTTTTTTTTTCTCTGTAAGTATGCATTAGCGACAATAATGTATTGAGAAGAAGTGTTTTGTTATCACGTGCTTTACTCGGGAAAAATATCAATATAATAGATTTCCCATAATGGTTGAAACTAAAATATACCCACATCAGCAGTGCATCTGATGTCTAGGCCTGTCCCTTACGACGCTCCTGATTGGCTCTTGATAAGCCAATCACAGGGCTGGAAACTCAGTCTCTCTCGAGAATTCACATAGGCAGTATGTATGTTTCACCTCTCCTGAGGGATAAATCTTTCAAAAGCATTCCTCAAGAGATGTGGAACATACAACCTGCCTGCGCGAACTCTCTCGAGAGAGGCTGAGAGTTTCCAGCCTTGTGACTGGCTTTATCAACAGCCAATTAGGAGCGTCGTAAGGGACTGGCCTAGACATCAGATAAACAGGTATTACGATCTCGACTCTCGAGATAGACAGGTTCTTAAAAATAAGCAATTGGGCCGTAGTGACTGACGACAGGTGGCAAACAAAGGAGGGAGGAGCATAACAAAGCCAAAAAGTTACTTTAAAATTAATTTATTTACAAGAGTTAAATACATAATGTACAGTGAGTCAAGGTTCTGGGTGGCAAAAACGCAAAAATTTATCAATTAATAATAATATATAAAAACCAGTAATCAATAGAAATAGGCAGCATAAGAAAATTAAAATTAACACTGAAGCAGCATAATTATACACAGAAAAACGGGAACACTTCCTCAAACAATGAGGACAACTGTCCAATGCCGGACGATCAAGATTGAGCCGATACGACAACCACCTCGTCCTTGGAGACAATATGGACATCCTCCTCGAATGCTGGACGATCAAGACAGAGTTGATGCAACAACCATCTCGTCCTCAGATGCAGTATGGAAGTCCTCCTCGACCACTGGACGAAAACAAGTCACTGCTGCTGCCCAGTGAGGTCGCACTCGACACGTCGTCCTCTTGACGACTAAAACACGCTATTGCTGCTGCCCAGTGAGGTCGTACTCTACACGTCGTCCTCTCGACGACGAAAACACGCCAATGCTGGCCAAAGGCTGTCGACCTCCAACTCGAAGTCATACTCCATACGACGACTTCAACCAAATAACCAGGTATCCAGTACCTGGCGCTGCCTCATGCTGGTCCACAGGTAATCATACCTGACTGCCTCTGACTGACTGGTCGTTCTGCCCTCCAGAACCTGACTGGTTGTTCTGCCCTCCAGAACCCGACTGACGAAGTATGACGCCATTCAACAGACGTTAACTCGCCAGCAATTAAAAAACAAAAACAAAGGAGGCAACAGTCCACCAAGGGAACAATCGGCAAACGATTGTTCCTAACAACAGGTGATGTGAATCTACTATTGTATACCTCTCGGGAATTTGCGTCCGGGGCTGGGCTCACGGGAATCAGTGGGCAACTGCTCTCGTTAATTACCTGTCCCGAAATAAATAACGACTTTATGACATAATAATGGCGGTCGTAAAGAACTTCCCCGAGACCGAAACGTAAAACGAGCAGCAATTCAAGAGCGAACATTGTCCAGTGCTGGAATTTCGGTCATAAAACGATCGTGTAAGATTGGCAGCGCAATTTTTGTCCCACGAATTGACTTTAAATATAATATGAATTAAAATCACAGACTGTTGTAGTAATAAATCAACAAGAAGTTGTAGCAAAAGGTTTCGGTGACATGAAAATATGACAATTGTGTCAACGAAGTGAAATTATCAAAGAAAGGACTGAATT
>NC_087216.1:59185031-59187531 GCF_015104395.2 Macrobrachium nipponense
CAGCGGTGGGAGGGAGCCAAGACGTAAAAGTGCAGTGAAGTTACACAGAAACACACATGTTTCAACAAATCTTATAAACACAGCATGCAAATCGACATACTAGATTTTAATAATAGACGGCGAAGTGAATCATAACATTCACAAAAAAATAAATAAATAAATAACTCGCGCTATAAAATCCACAAGTAGAAACATTGTTTCCCCCACCAAAGATCGAACAACATACGTCATTACAGTGAACGAAAGTGTTAAGCAATGAAAAAAAAAACAGTTATAATTTAACCAGCAAGACATCAGCAAACGAGTGCGTAGCGTAGACTATAAATATGAAAGGACAAACAGCATAGTTACCAACACACACCAAAAAACAGATTCTATATAAATCTGTTGAAAACGGATGAGTGCATTTCAAATGCAAAAACGAAAAAACACTTCGTTAAAGATCAACTTTACTGAAGACATGAAATTCAATAGATTGTTCATTAGTGTATTAGAGTTTGTTCCAGAATACGAGATATATTCCAGGGAAATCAAACACTGTTAGATGCAGTATCCAAATCTGAAGAAGAAACAGAAAAATGCATTACAACTAATATCTTTTTTGTTTTAATTATCAAGTTGTAGATTTTAGATTTAGAGAGTGAATATACAACAAGAACAAGATGCAGAAATCAAACAAATAGTAAGACAGCTATTACTTGATGAATCCTTAAAACCTGATTTTCAGTTAATAAAGGAAGTTTGAGAACTAACACACTCATATAAGTTAGCAGGACATTCAGGAATTAAGAAGACAACCAGAATCATAACCAGAAATTATTTTTTTGGGCTAAATTGTAGTGAAGATGCCCAAGAATTTTGTACAAAATGGTGTAGTTTGCAATCACATAAAGGTAACGTAAATCCAAGAGCTCCACTTGACAAAAATATCCATCAGAATTAAATTCATTTTGAAGTAGTAAAACTACGGATTTTTTGGTCCATTTCCTCAACTATATTAGAGGGAACAAACAAATATTAGTCTTCTTAAACTATCTCACTAGATATGTAGAAATCGTACCTGTAAGAAACAGAGCTGCAACTACAGTAGCCGAAGCTCTTAATCTAGAATTATCACAAGTTCTTTCTGATAACGCTGCTGATTTTACTAGTGATCTCTTAAAGAAACTATGTGAATTTTATGAGACAAATAAATGTCAAAATTAACTGCTTATAAACCAAGTTCTAAAGAATCAGTGGAACGAACTAATCGTAACATAAAGGATATCCTGAAAACTTTATTGAGCCACAGACAGAAGATTGGGACGTAGCCCTAGAAGAGGTCCAGTTCACGTTGAATAATACTATAAGTGAAACTATAGGAAAATCCCCACATTATTTGCTAAATGGTTATCAGCAAAGAATGCCAGATGCATTGTTAGACGACGCAATACCACCCAGACATACTGATAACTATGATGACTATGTTACATGGGAACCAGACGTACTTACGAAACCATCATGAAACAAGAGCTAGACTGAAAGACGGTACATAATGTTTCATGCAAAGTACAATAATGAAAATACCACTAAACCAGACATTACATTGGGAACTCAAATTTATGTCCAGAATCACTTACCGGAATGTCCAAATGTAAAAGGTTTGTCCCAAATTTACTGAACCATATAGAGTAATAGAAGTGTTAAAATTGAAATATATAGAGTAATTAATGAAAGTGATGTAAAGGAAAGGGTAGTCACTGGAATCATGTAACGGTAGTAAGAACAGATCCATGGTATTATTAAAGATATTGGTAACATAAGAAATGAAAAATACTGTAGAAAATCCAATTACAACAAGGTATAATCTAAGAAACAGATAGAATTAAATGAGTCTATACATGCATGTAAATAGTGTTGGACTGAAAATATCATAAGGTCATGATGTATGTAGTGCAATTTATATATATATCTATATATAGAAAATCTGATAAAGTCTGTACTTGCAGATGCAAACATGCACCTCATATAGCAATAGTTATAATTGGACTCATCCCTTCAGAGGTGCCTTATTGCAAAAAACATGGCAAAGTTAAAAATATAAAAAAAAAACTTGGAATAGTGCTGCACAGTGAAAATGAACTTCAAAATATCCAAGTGACATTAATCAATTCTACAGAGGAAAATAATAAAAGTTCTTTGCCGTTATTGGAAAAGTTAAGTTACAACATCGAAAAGACGCCAAGCAGAAGCAGAAGGCCAAAGAGATCCCTCTTACCCTTCTTGGGAACTTCTTAAATAAACTTTTCGGTGTAGCAACAGAAGCCAATGTAAAACAAGTTAAAGGAAGAATAGGCAGACGGAAAAGTGGGCAGTCACGAGGGGCACAGTGATAAATAAGGCGATGGCCTCTCACAATCAAAATGCAGAACAAATAAAGAAAATAATTTTTTTATATAAATCAAGTTAATGCGAATGTAACAAAGGAACTGAATAAATCAGAAAATATTCAATTTTTAAA
>NC_087216.1:59197800-59200300 GCF_015104395.2 Macrobrachium nipponense
TATGATTATGGGTATCTTATTATATATATATAATTACTATATTAATATATTATTATATTATATATATATAAGTTACGATATTATTATATTATATATATATTATATATATATATATATATATCATATATGTATATATATTATGTCGATATATATATACATGTATTTCTCTTCCCAGATCACAACGTGTGTTTTAACATTACCTTTCCCCATAACACTCGTATCACCGCAATTAATACCACCGGAGCACCTCTCCTCTTTCAATAACCTTCCATGTCCCTCCATTCTATTCACGTCCTCATATGGTATGAGGTAATTCCATTTTCCCGATTGTTATCCCATTAGCACCCGCATGGATCGAAATCTTGTGTCTTCTACAAGCAGGATGACCCAACAAGATTTTATTACCTAAGGCAATTCCTTTTATTACCAAAAAAGGTTCTGTTAACACTCTGTCACCGAGAGCAAACCTTATTTGTACACAAACCCAGGGTGTTTAATCTATGGGCTTGCACATCACACACCGTCTCCGTGAGGGCTGCAAAGGGTAATTGGAGAACATGGATTGATACAAATTATAGTCCATTAGATTTATTGATGCCCCAGTGTCTATGAAAACCGGGATATCCACATCCCCTACTGTTCCATAGACTATGGGCTTGGGCTCTGGGGCGTCCCCCACGAGACCACAATGGCATATACCAATCACCTGTACCCTTTTTGTTGATCGGGCTTCCAAAAATTTCGCCGACCCCTTTGCCCACTGGTTTGACCCGCCTGGAAGTTCTCACATTATAATTACCAGAACCTTGCGGTGCAGGCCTAGCATCTCTCCGTATCTGAGATGGACAAGACTGCCAATAATGCTCAGTACTTTTACACATTCCGCAATATTTAACCCTACACAAATTTCTTTGGATGTCCTGGTTTATTGCAGTTGAAACAACGCAACTGCTGTTGCTTTTGATCGATCGATCTTTTGTTATACTCAACTCTTGCACACAGACGATGAGGAGAAAGTTCCGTGTCTCTCTGTACTCTATCCCTCGGGCCTGTCCCGTTAAAAATTGTGCTATCTACGGTGGGACATTTAGACCTGTGTTTATCTATTTTGGGTATAAAGTAATTCTTCGTCTGAGGTAGGGCTCAACCTTTTCATCAAAGCTATCCACTATTGCATCGGGTACCTCGTGTAAGAGCAGGGAAAAATAGATCAGTTTATGAACATTATTTAGAGGGAGATTATCCCCTGTAACCCATTTAGATGTTTTCAATTTTCCTACCCAATCTGCCACTGCGTCAAACAGCTTTGAACTATGTTCTACAAGGCTATTAGTGCCTTTCCGTAGTTTATAAAGACCTCGAAGGTCTCTCACCATATCTCCGTGTTCCTTTGAGCCATATGCGGTTTTCCAAAAATGCTTGCAAGTCTGTCCAGGTAACGACATTTCGTAAATTGGAAACTCCTTGACCTATGACTGAGGTCTCCCTTATTGAAATCTAGCAAAAGCTTTCGCCTCTCTGAATGCCCTCTACAAAATCGTCTACTAATATTCTTTTCCCGCTAAATAGTTATTAACTCCCTCTATGAAAATATGCAAAGGTTGTGACAAAGCGCCATCCACGATCCCTTTGAACGGGCTGACCCCGCAGAAATGTTCGTCACGTGATGTAGTAGCGTCGTCGGTTTGGTATCTGCCATTTTATCTTGTTTCCCAAGGCTGTTCCCCGATCTCAAATAACATCAATGTACTTTATATACACTAAAACCCAATCAAGGAGAAAAAAAAAAAAAAAAAAAAAATTTCCAACAACAGATAACAAAAGGTAAAGCGTGCCCGTCCCCAATCACAAAATCAACCCCACGAAATGGCAATAATAATAATAATAATAAGAAAGGGATAGGAAAAGAAAAATAAGAACGTAAGGTGTTTCCGAGCTAACTCGCCTCTCTCTCTCTCTCTCTCTCTCTCTCTCTCTCTCTCTCTCTCTCTGGCACGACTTGCCGCAAAAATCCCACTCAGGCAAGTTCGCCACCCCCCCACCACAAACACAAGGAACATGGAACAAGAACAAAAAAAAGTTAAAGAAAATCCACAAAACAAAAAAGAAAAAGTAGGGGAAAAAAAAAAAAAGAAGAAAAGAAAAAAAACCTCGAAAATACACTTACGTCTTCATATGACCGTAAACCGAATTCACATACACCGCAAACATGCGCGAACTTGCGAAACACTTTAATATGTCGAAAACCAAACTTTTCTCTCCCCCCCACCCCCTTTCTCTCTTTTTAAACACCTTTATTCCGTAATCTCAAGAAATCAACTGGCTTGGCTTGGGAGAGGAAGACTGTCTGAGGAACAGCTTCTCTCTGTCGAATCAGCAGTAATGACCCTGAGTTGCCTGTGACATGATTAATAACCCCTTCTCCTATCAAATAAAACCGAAACCCCCTATTTCTAACTGGTCACCAGTCCCTTCGGAGCGTACCTACAGCTTGAAAATA
>NC_087216.1:59215300-59227800 GCF_015104395.2 Macrobrachium nipponense
TTCTCTGGTTAGTGTTTGTGGGATATATAGTCGAGAACAACAATTTTTCTCAGTCGGTACTTTATACAACAAACCATTTATTAACTGAAAAGCAGGTTTTGAGGATTCATCAAGTAATAGCTGTCTTACTATTTGTTTGATTTCTGCATCTTGTTCCTGTATATTCACTCTTTCTAAATCTAAATCTACAACTTGACAATTAAAACAAAAGGCATTAGTTGTAATACATTTTTCTGTTTCTTCTTGAGGTCTGGATAATGCGTCTGACAGTGTTCAATTTCCCTTGAATATATCTCGTATTCTGGAACAAACTCTAATACACTAATGAACAATCTATTGAATTCCATGTCTTCAGTAAAGTTGATCTTTAACGAAATGTTTTTCGTGCATTTGAAATGCACTCATCCGTTATTAACAGATTATATAAGAAATCTGTTTTGGTGTGTGTTGGTAAATATGCCGTTTGTCCTTTCACATATGTAGTCTACGCCACGCACTCATTCGCCGATGTTTTGCTGGTTCAATTATAACTGTTTTTGGTTTCCATTGTTTAACACTTTCGTTCGCTGTAATGACGCACGTTGTTCTATCTTGGGGAAACAATGTTTCTATGTTGTGGGTTTTATAGCGCAAGTTATTTATTTATTTATTTTTTTTTGTGAATGTTATGATTCACTTCGCCGTCTATTATTAAATTCTAGTATGTCGATTCGCATGCTGTTTATAAGATTTGTTGAAACATGTGTGTTTCTGTGTAACTTCACTGCACTTTTACGTCTTGGCTCCCTCCCACCGCTGCCACCATTTTTGTAAAGTTTTTATTTGCTTGATCTTCTTTTCTTCTTTATTGTGTTTGCTTTGTTTTATATCCTTTATCGTTTCTTGCTTTATTTATTATTAGTTGGTATAGTCTCTCAGGAGTGTTTAAATGAGACGCAGTGCAAATTTCATCCTTCATTCACACTAGACTGATAAATTTAACAATCAGGACTACGAATCGAAAAATGAAGTTTTTCTTGACCGCTACAGCTCCGGGAATCTGGGTAGCTGACCTACTTTCGTCACGGCTGTGTGGCGGTCCTTTCTTCTTTCAACTGGTGCTCTCCTTCGCTGCTGGGCTTCTCGAAGATTCTACAAAGGAGAATGTCCCACTCAGAATAGGCAGGGATAGGCGGGGATAAAAGCTCTTGTCCCGCCTGTTGGTCATTCATATTGGTTGTAGATTATCTAGCGTCGTCCTTTAGGTGTGATGAATTGACTTAATTCCTCCCCTTTTGGGTGGAACTAATGACGTCCCCGGAACTGTCTAGTTTCCGGCGAGAATGTAAAGGTTATGTCACGGGTGAAGATTTTTATGGAAACCCTTAGATTAAAACTTTGCGCGTGTTATGGCTACTGTTTAAGACTCTTCTTGTAACTAACCTTCTCTCTCTCTCTCTCTCTCTCTCTCTCTCTCTCTCTCTCTCTACGCTATTCCTAACCAAAGTATATAGAATAAGGGAGTCTCTCCCTTATTCTATATACCTTGCTCCTAACTATCATTACATCTTATCTCGTTTCAACCTCCTGAGGAATTCACTGTTTATAAATTTTCCAAAGTCCTAAACACTCGAGGCTGCCTTGTTTTCGCATTCCACTGCCTGTCACTCGTTATCAACCTAATTTTAATTGTTATTATATATCCAGTGCCTATTACACACGTAATTGCCAGGTAAATGCATAAACAATATCAATGAGATTCTAACATGAAAGAAAACATGTTTTGGAGTCGTAAATAAATACTTTCCATCTCTCAGGAGAGATAAAACTTAGAGACTGATAACCTACGAGTATTCAAAGATGAAATGATTCTCTGTATTAATATGACTTGTCAACACAAACTCTGGAAATTCGTGATTGAGGGGACAAAAAAAATAGCGAATGTTTATGCCTGGCCATAGTTCGTTCCACGTGAGGTGAGTCAACACTGGAGGAAAATATTTACAAATGGAGAATTAAAATGGCAGCAGCTGCTTTTAATGACAGTTTTGCTATTTTTCATGGCGGAACGAGAGGGGAAAGTTCGGGTAATTTACTATAATGAATGGATCGAAGTGAAGTGATTGTTTTGATTCCAACAAGGATCGCCATTATGTAAAAGAGGCCTTCCCCATTACGACTGTTTTTTTTCTTCTTATTTTTCAATGAACCAGGATTAACAGAGAAGGGACTGTTACTGTTTTTTTGTTTGTTTTTTTTACTAAATACTATAGTCTAATTAACATGTATTTAAAATCATTCCTATTTATACAGATGACAGTGACTATCTTAATTCAAATGCACAGGTTTACGCATCGCGAGCGCGCGCGCGCACACACATACACACACACACACACACACACACATATATATATATATTATATATATATATATATATATATATATATATATATATATATATCTAAGTGACCAAACATGTAAAATTGAAAGTGGTAGGAAGTAAACAGAACAGCAAAATGATTAGGATTTTAGTAACTTCTTAGCCATGTAGTGGGCCGGTTTGCCTGTCCATCTGCCCTTGTCTCCACTTATATATATCTATATATATATATATATATATATATATATATATATATATATATATATATATATATATATATATATATATATATATGGAGACCAAGGGCAGATGGAAAGGCACGCGAACAATTAACAGCGCTTATTACGGCTGACGACATTTCGCAATAATGCATTGCAATAAAAAGGAACGCCAGCAGATAAGATGGAGTTATAAAAGGCCTTTCGTAAAATACTCTATAGCAAACCAACCCAGTAGGTACACTGCTAAAAATGACTAAATCTGATCATTCTGCTGTTCCGTTTACTTCCTACTAGTGCTACTTTTACATGTTTGGTCAGTTTTTAGCCATGTTTGTCGGCCATAATAAATTCTGTTAATATTCAGTGTGCCATTCCATCTGCTCTTGGTCTCCGTACGGTGGCGGATTTAGGGGTAGGCGCCAGGTGGAGCCACCACCACCCCACAGCGCCCTTCAGCTATGAATGGTGCTCCTAAGTGTGGATTAATATCAAACATCAATGTCAGCAAAAATTCAAAATTATTATAATAGCACTAGTAGTAGTAGTTGTTGTTGTTGCTGTTGTTGTAGCAATAGTACTATAAAGAACAGATTTTAAGAAATCAAATGTAAAATAAAGAAAAATCAATTTTGACGATGAAACCAATGGGGTGAAGAGAGAGTAACATACGAGAAAGAAAGAAACAAAAATAACAGGTAAATTTGAAAAGTAATGAAACAAAATTCACAAGTTACTACAGAGAGAGAGAGAGAGAGAGGGGGTGGGGGGGGGGGCTTAAATTTGGAATAAGGGGAGAGTAATAAAAGATATTAAAAAATAACACGTTTAGTATCCGACAATAAATTAGTACTTCCGACCCAATTTCAATTAGTCAGTAGAGATCTGTAACTGGTTTCCAACTAACAAGAATTATTGGTTACAGGTTTCTCATATTAATCACCTTGAAAGTACCAAAACTTGCCCCAAAATGCTTGTGAAATGTTATATAGCGTTTTGGGCCCGGCTCCCCTCATGGACCCCGCTGGGGCAGATACCCGAGACTCCCCTACCTATTGCCTCGCGCTTCGACGCTCGCTCCCCCTTTCTTTAACATATAATCAAGGTAACTTTTAAGCCATTCAGTCTTATGGAGATATGAATAGGCTGCCTTCTTTAGTTGTTTTATTCTGTCGCAGTGCAATGCTCGTTTGCGAGGTAATCTGGGTAAGTAAAAGTAAAACTATTTGACTGCCATACGACTCACTTAGAAGATATTTGGCTGTACATGTAAAGGGAAAAGTTCTGGAGCAACATCTGCATAGATTTAGCAGTCAAATAGTATGTAAGATTACTTCTAGAGTTTTTTCTGCATTAAGCAGTTTGGAGTTGCCAACCGAATTAATTGTAAAATTTACTTTATCTGGAAAAGATATTTCGTTAGGGGACAGACAGCTTTAAAAATTTACGATCAATGACCATGATAAGAACTATTTGACTTACTTATTGAGTTACAATATCGTTAATTTTTAAGTAACTTTTTTTTTACTTGTCGCAACAAATCTTGTCAGTCACTGATCATTCAGATGAACGGATTAACCTTCCCTCAACTTACATATGAAGGGACAATGTCTGGTGAATAATTGTGTATGACCCAAAATAAACTAGCGAAGCAAACATGAATAAAACTCAGCTTCGCGTCTTTCGCTTCGATCGCAGGGAGAGACCTCTTGCCGCTGATATATTCCATTAACCGAGATTGCCTTCCCAAACAAAATGGCCGACGAGATGCGGTGACCTGGAGATGGAGGAGTCAATCTTCTCTTCAACATAAAATTACATTTCCGGTGGCTGTTAGTGTAATGTCTTCAGGTACATTTGTGGACGCAACTGCATTCTCTTCTTCATATGCTGTTGCCTGCGTCTAAACCTTCCAAAATAGGAATGTTCCGATTTTTGTCCAGAAAAAGTTATAGCCAGAAGAGTCTCAGTGGCTGATTTCAGAATCTGTCTCTTGTTAATTTAGCGGGTAGCTTTTTATCATTATTACAGTTAAAACACTCATTTCTAACCTCAGGTAGTCACAATTAATAACGTCATCTTAGTATCATGTCCAGAAACTGATGAGCAGGACGAACTTACAAGTCTGTGTAGTGAGAAACGTTACTAGCTGATGGCTCAACATAGCAGGTACTTTTCCACCCCGTGCACAGATTTATACAAAAATGACGCACTCAACGAGTCCACACGTGAAGTTAGAAATTACTAAGGATATTTTCTCCTTCCTGATACATGAATAAATATTAAGAACTTGTTCACAATATCAACTGTACTATATTTTCTCTTGCATTTTCTTTCTTGTTTGCATTAACGCACCCAGAGGCATTCTTTCTCCTTTTGAACACCATAAAAAGTTTTCCCTCGGTATATGTTGGGAATGTTACGACATGCGAGGGCGTGGCTAAAACTTTATTCTTTCTTCAGCCGACAACTCTGATGGACAAAATCTGCAGACTATAAATCCAAAAGGGCTCCAAAGGAAAGTCAGGCTTCTGAGAGAGACAAGTTACACAAAAATGTGGTAAATGAACAAATATGAAAAGACAGACATTAAATCCGCTGCACCTGAATTTAGGAAACGCCAGCAGAATGGTGAAATAAATTTACTCTTACAAAATCAATGCAAGACTCCTTTTCCATGAATAACTTTAATTTAATTCGGTTCTTTCTTTGATAATTTCACTACGTTGACAAAATTTCTGTCATATTTTCATTTCACCGAAACCTTTTGCTAACACTTCTTATTGATTTATTACTACAACAGGCTGTGATTTTAATTCATATTATATTTAAAGTCAATTCGTTGGGACAAATTGCGCTGCCAATCTTCACGATCGTTTTTATGACCGAAATTCCAGCACTGGACAATGTTCGCTCTTGAATTGCTGCTCGTTTTACGTTTCGGTCTCGGGGAAGTTCTTTACGACCGCCATTATTATGTCATAAAGTCGTTATTTATTTCGGGACAGGTAATTAACGAGAGCAGTTGCCCACTGATTCCCGTGAGCCCAGCCCCGGACGCAAATTCCCGAGAGGTATACTATAGCAGATTCACATCACCTGTGCATCTGATGTCTAGGCCAGTCCCTTACGACGCTCCTAATTGGCTGTTGATAAAGCCAATCACAAGGCTGGAAACTCTCAGCCTCTCTCGAGAGAGTTCGCGCAGGCAGGTTGTATGTTCCACATCTCCTGAGGGATACTTTTGAAAGATGTATCCCTCAGGAGAGGTGAAACATACATCCTGCCTATGTGAGGTCTCGGGAGAGACTGAGAGTTTCCAGCCCTGTGATTTGCTTATCAACAGCCAATCAGGAGCGTCGTAAGGGACAGGCCTAGACATCAGATGCACGGCTGATGTGAATCTACTATAATACTGCACCAGCCCCGGTTAGGTTAGGTTAGGTTGTTTCGGTTAGGTCAGTTACAAAATTATCTACTCGGTCATTTGGGTGTGGGGAAACATAATGAAATTATTTTCAAGAAGATTCTTTGGTTAGTTTAAAATAAACATCGCCCCTCTTTTTTCTTGGAGGTTCTCAGTGCTAGATTGCAGTTCGGGAATATGGCGCCGGGACTTTGTATGGAGAAGCAAGGGAATTTTGCTGTTAAACCAAATCAGCTTTTAACCTTGATAATGGAGTGGAGGCGCCGACCGTCAAACGTGATCTGGACTTTTTATCGGACACAAAGGACCAATTTTATTGGATGGGTTTACTGAAGGTATTATGAAATGTTTGTATGACAAAAAGAATTACATGATATCTGTCAGTTTGTTCACAATATTAACACCGGTTTTCATGAAGTATTTTTTTTGCAATATTTTAAGTGTTTTTAGAACACAATTTATTTGCAATAAATACAAGGTGAATGCGAAAAATAGTTGCCAGCGTGACATGATATAGAGGGAATCGCATATGGTATTTGAAGGTATTTTCCCTCTGAATTACTTATGGAAGAGAAAGGGGCATTCCACGGCAGATTGACCTCAACCTTCATTATTCCAGACGTCAATTCTCACTACTGGAGTCTTCCATAATTCAGCCTTAATGATTTACCAATACACACTTATAAATGATGATTCATTTTCAACCATGACGTCACTAGTAAAAGAATACGATAAGCACTCGTCTCATTCTTTTTTATTACCGTAAGATATAAGTTATTACAAAATATATTTACAATATTCACAACACCGCTCCATTCAATAGAAACTCGAAAATATTTTAGTTTCAGCGTCTATGTTACTTCTTGGTCATTCATGAATGTCATTTAAACCCAGAATATCGCTCACGGTAAACAATCTCTCTCTCTCTCTCTCTCTCTCTCTCTCTCTCTCTCTCTCTCTCTCTCTCTCTCTCTCTTTTCACTCAGCATGAAAAACATTCCCACTCAACAGCGCTCGGTGTTGGAAGCCTTTCACGGGATTCAAAGTACATTATTGTCATCCCTTGTGGTAATTGTAAGTCATTTTCTTCATTTTAGAGAAACAACTGACGCAAGCATTGCTCAATGTTTGAAGCTTATGCTAGTTACGATTTTAACAGCGAGAGAGTGTGTGCATGAGTGTGTACTATGTGAGTGGTTGTTAACCCGTTTTCACCTGCGTTCAGCATCACAGTCAATGTAAATTCTATATTCGTCGAGGAAGCATATTATAATGGAGACTAATAAACGTCTCACTTCTTTACTGGCCACTCTCCAAATACTTAGAAATTCCATCACTGCGTTTTCTAAGGAGGTCATTTTATGATCCTACGTCTGTTTATTGGTCTCGTATCTCATAAGTATCACAGTCCCATACAATTTTAATGAAGCCTGATACGGAAAACAATAAGGTTTGGAATGTCTAAAGTCCTTCCCATAGACTTTAGCTCGGATAAGTACGCGAGGATTAATTTTAAAATGTATTACATAACAATGTAATGAATGATATATTATACAACAATACAGTGGATTACATGGAGAGTATTGTTAGTGAATTATGTGATGACAGAGGGATATCAAAATATGAAAATATCTCAAAATAACCGAGAGCCCTATATACTGATAACCATACTCCGTCTACATATATTTTCTCTCGTTCTCCATCTTCTTCAATTTCTCTCTCTCTCTCTCTCTCTCTCTCAACTCTCTCTCTCTCTCTCTCTCTCTCTCTCTCTCTCTCTCTCTATTTTGATTCGCTAAAATTAATGAACACGAAATATTACCAATTAAATCTGTAAACTTTTTTTTAACTTCAGATATGTTATTCATTTTATTTTAGGTCCCATGGGAACTTTATTTTTTTTTTACAAATAGATTTACATCTTAGAAAGTTTTTTTTTTTAATTATGATTTCCTGAGACAAATTGACTGTAAATTGTAGAAGTAAGATAAAAGATTGTAATTTACTTTGAGTAGATATTGCAGGATATACTAAGTATTCATTTAAGATATTTATATGTGAATATCTTTCATTTTCTTCAGATGTAAAGAAGTTGAGGGAAATTTTCACAATACAAAATGTATCGGTATTTATTTACTTATATAGGGGTTTCTTTTCTGAACATGATCTATCTGTTTTTATCGTTTAACGTGCGTTGATAATTGCAAGAAGCATTATTACAACATCAGATGGGAAAATAACATATAGTTAAGTCATTTCAAACGTTAAAAAACTATCCATAAGTGTGAATGCAAATTACGTATACGTATACTTCCGTGAATGCAATTACACCCAAAGGAGGCTTACTATACGTCTTCAGTTATCATCTACATCAGTTGATACTCCTCTTGATATTCAGTTTATCTAATATTCCCCCCTTTCTCCCCAGCGGTTAATACATTTACATCTATAATAATTATCTACTATGTCAAATCATCCTCTTCGCGATGAGTCATGACCGTTGACGTGGTAGAAGAGACAATCATCACTTGTGACACAATGTCACTCCAGTTCATCATGGTGTCAAGATCCCTATTTCCATAACTGACGACATCTCACGACGCCTTGAGTCTGTCTGTCTCTCGTCAATCACGGACAAGGACTCATTAATGGAAGATCCTCATCGGCTCCAACAAACTGATCTGGGAACGCTTCCTTATTGGCTATGAATGCATGATGCGACGTCGTAAGGCACAGCGCTAATATGACATCAAGTAACAATAATGTGTACCTTTTTATTTCGCCTCTGGTACGTGATTGCGAGAGGATGCTTTAAATGTAGTAAAAATGCAGTGGCAAAAACCCTAAAATCTGAAGAAAGCATAAAAAATCAGGTAAATACTCAAACTAAGGTTGTGTAATGAGAGGGGTCACTGTAATGTATAGCAAAATTGTAGATGTATTTGAAGAGATGAAAGTTTCGTTTTGAAATCCAGTACCCACTGAAAAACAGAAAGATAGAACCAATATAATGTTAGTTTTCGAAACATCATTGAAAAACTGTATTCCCCATTTCTAGGTAAATCATACAGGACATGTGTGTGTGTGTGTGTGTGTGTGTGTGAGCTTCATTTTACAACTCACTAAAAAAAATGCTAATTATTTTCAGGCATCGGGAAGGAGAACGTAAGGGTTTGCAACATTCAGGATGTAGATTCACTTAATCCTCTCTCTCTCTCTCTCTCTTGCTCATGTACATACGCACACACACACACGTACACTAACGCAGTCTGTCGCTAATGAAATATATCTGTGCATATAATACTTTTGGATACGCCCACCAGTTCTTGTTGACATGCGTCTCTGTTTGTGCAAAGAGTAAGAAACACTTAGATAATTATTTCTAATTTTTTAATGCAAATATCTGACCATTACTGCACGGTGGAATATGCATGGAATACCTCGCCTCCAACTGAAGTGGCCTCATGGAATACTTGGAAATGGAGTGTACTTGGCTGACGTTACGCAGAAAAAAATGGCTTCATTAGTATGCATCTCTGCAATTTCGTTTTCCTTTTATCCAACAATTTCTTAAATGAGAACTTTTTAGGGAAACGCGTTCAGCAAACTAACCTTTTTATAGTTAGGATTTTATCAAGTGTTTTCTTTCATTCGACTGGAATTCATTCTTGCAAATGTAGGTGTGGTCAGTGGAGGTGTAATGTGAATAAACAATTATCTAAAAACAGTCTTGTGATTCTTGTGCTACTTCAGATAGTTCTGCACATTGAAAATAACACTGGCATGCTCACAAGCTCTGCGTAGGAGCTTGAGATTTGTAATATGCGTAAAGTTGTTACAGGATGCGTCCAAAAGGATGAAATGAATTTGTTCAAACGATCACATTAATCTTCTATTGAGATACCGAATGAAAGTCAGACCTGAGATAATGACTTTACTAAAGCCAAACTCAACTAGTGTCAACCATTTCCCCCAACCTTGAAACTACTTTTCCTTCCTCCAAGAAATGAAAAACAAATGCAAGTTACTTTTCTAATGCATACCCAAACCATAATAAAATTACATGATTGCTTCAATTCTTCTGAAGTATCATAGTTGTTTTCCGGCATCATGGTGTTTCTCACCTGCGAGGTGACGTCTCATAAATTAATATTATGCTTTTTGTTCAAAGAATTTAGTTGTCGAATTTCTTCTGTGTGTGTGTGTGTGTGTGTGTGTGTGTGTGTGTGTGTAGTTAAGAGAGTGATCAAAGTAACGGTCCTAGTCTACATGAGAACGTACTTTAGTAAAAGACAATCCCAGGCCCAATAATTGCATAAGAGTGAAGGGTATAAATTAATTCACACGAACAACTCTGTCTATAACAAACCTCCAGGACATGTCGCACTAGTTGGACTATTTGTCGTGTGAGTGCTAACACCCAGTTGGCCCTGGAAACAAATTGGCACCCCCCGAGCAATTTATGACCCTGGCACTGACAGAGTAAACGCCGGAACGGACAACCGCCTCTAATTCTCTCTGTAGTCGAAAACTGCCCTTGAAGATGGATACATTTTACTCATTTATTTTCTCTAAGCAAATGAGGATGGAACGGATGACTCGATTCCTTGCCTAACTTGGGGGCGAGAGAAAAAGCGATGAAAAGGAGAATGATAATGAGTTGTTTCTGACATCAAATGAAGTCATTCATCTGACTCTCAGGGCGCAGTGACATCGCCTGGAAGAACAGAAGTAATGAGGAAATGATGAATCTTTGAAGAGCAGAGAATCATTAGTATAATCCACTCGCGAGCTAAGGGAAGTTGTAGGGCCTCTCCATTTACGAGATCGGCCCCAAGTAGAATGATGGACGACAGAGTACCTGCATAAAAAGTAAAAAAGAAAAGAAGGATGTAGAGCCAGAAAGAAAAAAAAATTTAATACAAGCCTGGAGAGATGTTGCACAAAAGATGAAACAGCGCAAATATAAAAAAGAAATTTATGAAACTATGCGATTCATAATTCAAAGTATGGAAGTTTTATTAGCAAAAATGATACTTCTGTTACATACAGAACGCATTAATGTTTACGTTAATTTCACAATTCTTTTTTGATTAAGCTTAACGACGCGAGGAATGAAATTTATGTTTTCTTTGGAATGCAGACATTGTAATAGTGTACCATTATGCCATATATATATATATATATATATATATATATATATATATATATATATATATATATATATATATATATATATATATATATATGATATATATATATATATATATATATATATATATATATATATATATATATATATATATATATACATATATATATATATATATATATATATATATATATATCTATATATATATATAGTATATACACACACACACACACTATATATATCAAGATATATATATATATATATATATATATCATATATTATATATATAATATATATTATATACACACACAGATATATATATGTATATATATATAATATATATATATATATATATATATATATATATATATATATATGTCATATCACATTACCGTGATTCCTATACATATATCGAGTTACAAATGTCCTTTAATATCTAATTCGCTCTACCTCGGAATTAATATATTTTCATATATGTTTAACCGAAGGGGAATAATTTTTTTTTTAGGCAATAATAGAATTGCCGGCCGACAGGCACGAACCATCGACATCTTCAATTCCAGGACTGGCAGTGAAGCCTTAGCACCCCGGCCGGCAATTCTATTATCGGCTAGAAAAAAAAAATTCCCCTTCGGTTAAACATATATGAAAATATATTAATCCGAGGTAGAAGTGAATTAGATATTAAAGGGACATTTGTTGCTCGATATATATATATATATTTATATATATATATATATATATATATATATATATATATATATATATGTGTGTGTGTGTGTGTGTGTGTGTGTGTGTGTGTGTGTACAGCATTCAGCAGGGTCCAACAAACATATCAAAAAGGGCCATATTTATTAACAAGAGACGTTTCGCACATTATCTATGTGCATCTTCAATCTGTAAGAACAACATAAAATACGTTAAGGTTTAAAAAACATAATTTTCTATATAACAAAGATTAAGTTAAGAAAAAATGTATTTACAAAAATTAAAAATTATACAAATTAAAAGGTATATAGTAAAAAAGGAACCAGTTCTCACCAAACCATCCAAAGGAGAAGGAGAAGAACGAATGACAAAAACTTGACACCAACCTACGAATTCAGTTATGCAAGATAAAGAGGAGAAGCGGAAACGTTAGAATTCAAAGAAGGAACAAGCCGTTTGATGTATAAGGAGTCGGACTCAAGGGTAGTTAGGTAATTGCTATGGCTTGTTCCACCAATATAGAGAAGTGCTTGTTATTTATTTCAATTTTTCATATGGAGGCATGATTCTTTATATTAGAAAATTCTGGTTTGCTTAATTTTTGACCCGTTCTAAAGCTGTATCCCACATGGCTAC
>NC_087216.1:59237800-59242800 GCF_015104395.2 Macrobrachium nipponense
CTTTCTTCAGCCGACAACTCTGATGGACAAAATCTGCAGACTATAAATCCAAAAGGGCTCCAAAGGAAAATCAGGCTGCTGAGAGAGACAAGTTACACAAAAATGTGGTAAATGAACAAATATGAGAGACCAGACATTAATCCCGTTGCACCTGAATTTAGGAAACGCCAGCAGAAAGGTGAAATAAATTTACCCTTATAAAATTTATGCAAGACTCCTTCTCCATGAATAACTTTAATTTAATTCAGTCCTTTCTTTGATAATTTCATTTCGTTGACAAAATTTCTGTCATATTTTCATGTGACCGAAACCTTTTGCTACAACTTCTTATTGATTTATTACTACAACAGGCCGTGATTTTAATTCATATTATATTCAAAGTCAATTCGTGGGACACACATTGCGCTGCCAATCTTACACGATCGTTTTATGACCGAAATTCCAGCACTGGACAATGTTCGCTCTTGAATTGCTGCTCGTTTTACGTTTCGGTCTCGGGGAAGTTCTTTACGACCGCCATTATTATGTCATAAAGTCGTTATTTATTTCGGAACAGGTAATGAACGAGAGCAGTTGGCCATTATTCCCGTGAGCCCAGCGCCGGACGTAAATTCCCGAGAGGTATACTATAGCAGATTCACATCAGCTGTGCATCTGATGTCTAGGCCATTCCCGTACGACGCTCCTGATTGGCTGTTGATAAAGCCAATCACAAGGCTGGAAACTCTCAGTCTCTCTCGAGAGAGTTCGCACAGGCAGGTTGTATGTTCCACATCTCCTGAGGGATACTTTTGAAAGATGTATCCCTCAGGAGTGGTGAAACATACATCCTGCCTATGTGAACTCTAGAGAGAGACTTTGAGTTTTCATGTCTGTGACTGGCTTATCAGCAGCCAATCAGGAGCGTCGTAAGGGACAGGCCTAAACTTCAGATGCACGGCTGATGTAAATCTACTATATTACTGCACCAGGCCCGGTTAGGTTAGGTTAGGTTGTGCTAGGTTAAGTCAGTTAGAAAATTATCTACTTAGTCACTTGGGTGTGGGGAAACATAATGAGACTATTTTCAAGAATATTCTATGGTTAGTTTGAAAAAGACGGCGCCCCTCTTTTTTCATGGAGGTTCTCAGTGCTAGATTGCTGTTCGGGAATATGGCGCCGGGACTTTGTATGGAGAAGCAAGGGAATTTTGCTGTTAAACCAAATCAGCTTTTAACCTTGATGATGGAGTGGAGGCGCCGACCGTCAAACGTGATCTGGCCTTTTTTATCGGACACAAAGGACCAATTTTATTGGATGGGTTTACTGAAGGTATTATGAAATGTTTGTATGACAAAAAGAATTACATGATATCTGTCAGTTTGTTCACAATATTAACACCGGTTTTCATGAAGTATTTTTTTTTTTTTTTTACAATATTTTAAGTGTTTTTAGAACTCAATTTATTTGCAATATTAACAAGGTGAATGCGAAAAATAGTTGCCAGCGTGACATGATATAGAGGGAATCGCATAAGGTATTTGAAGGTATTTTCCCTCTGAATTAGTTATGGAAGAGAAAGGGGCATTCCACGGCAGATTGACCTCAACCTTCATTATTCCAGACGTCAATTCTCACTACTGGAGTCTTCCACAATTCAGCCTTAATGATTTACCAATACACACTTTTCAACTGTGACGTCACTAGCAAAAGAATACCAATAAGCACTCGTCTCATTCTTTTTTTATTACCGTAAGATATAAGTTATTACAAAATTTTATTAATTACACAATATTCAGCAACTCGAAAACTTATTTTTAGTTTTTCAGCGTCTATGTTACTTCTTTGTCATTCATGAATGTCATTTAAACCCAGAATATCGCTCAGGGTAAACAATCTCTCTCTCTCTCTCTCTCTCTCTCTCTCTCTCTCTCTCTTTTCACTCAGCATGAAAAACATTCCCACTCAACAGCGCTCGGTTTTGGAAGCCTTTCACTAGATTCAAAGTACATTATTGTCATCCCTTGTGGTAATTGTAAGTCATTTTCTTCATTTTAGAGAAACAACTGACGCAAGCATTGCTCAATGTTTGAAGCTAATGCTAGTTACGATTTTAACAGAGAGAGAGAGAGAGAGAGAGAGAGAGAGAGAGAGAGAGAGTGTGTGTGTTTGTGTGTGTGTGCGTGTGTGTGTGGTTGTTAACCCGTTTTCACCTGCGTTCAGCATCACAGTCAATGTAAATTCTATATTCGCCGAGGAAGCATATTATAATGGAGACTAATAAACGTCACACTTCTTTACTGGCCACTCTCCAAATACTTAGAAATTCCATCACTGTGTTTTCTAAGGAGGTCATTTTATGATCCGTCTGTTTATTGGTCTCGTATCTCATAAGTATCACAGTCCCATACAATTTTAATGAAGCCTGATACGGAAAACAATAAGGTTTGGAATGTCTAAAGTCATTCCCATAGACTTTAGCTCGGATAAGTACGTGAGGATTAATTTTAAAATGTATTACATAACAATGTAATGAATGATATATTATACAACAATACAAAGGATTACATGGAGAGTATTGTTAGTGAATTATGTGATGACAGAGGCATATAAAAAAATGAAAATACCTCAAAATAACTGACAGCCCTATATATTGATAGCCATACTCCTTCTACATATTTTTTCTTCTCGTTCTCCATCTTCTTCCTCTCTCTCTCTCTCTCTCTCTCTCTCTCTCTTTATTTTGATTCGCTAAAAATTAATGGACACGAAATATTACCAATTAAATCTGTAACCTTTTTTTTAACTTCAGATATGTTATTCATTTTATTTTAGGTCCCATGGGAACTTTATTTTTTTTTACAAATAGATTTACATCTTAGAAAGTTTTTTTTTTTTTAAATTATGATTTCCTTAGACAAACTGACTGTAAATTTTAGAAGTAAGATGAAAGATTGTAACTGAATATACTAAGAATATACTAAGTATTCATTTTAGATATTTATATGTGAATATCTTTCATATTCTTCAGATGTAAAGAAGTTGAGGGAAATTTTCACAATACAAAATGTATCTGTATTTATTTACTTATATAAGGGTTTCTCTTCTGAACCTGATTTATCTGATTTTATCGTTTAACGTGCGTTGATAATTGCAAGAAGCATTATTACAACATGAGATGGGAAAATAACATATAGTTAAGTCATTTCAAACGTTAAAAAACTATCCATAAGTGTGAATGCAAATTACGTATATGTATACTTCCGTGAATGCAATTACACCCAATGGAGGCTTACTATACGTCTTCAGTTATCATCTACATCAGTTGATACTCCTCTTGATATTCAGTTTAAATAATCTTCCCCCCTTTCTCCCCAGCGGTTAATACATTTATATCTTTAATAATTATCTACTATGTCAAATCATCCTCTTCGCGATGAGTCATGACCGTTGACTTTGTCAGGAGAGGAGACAATCATCACTTGTGACACCAATGTCACTCCAGTTCATCATGGTGTCAAGGTCCCTATTTCCATAACTGACGACATCTCACGACGCCTTGAGTCTGTCTGTCTCTCGTCAATCACAGACAAGGATTCATTAATGGAAGATCCTCATCGGCTCCAACCAACTGATCTGGGAACGCTTCCTTATTGGCTATGAATGCATGATGCGACGTCGTAAGGCACAGCGCTAATATGACATCAAGTAACAATAATGTGTACCTTTTTATTTCGCCTCTGGTACGTGATTGCGAGAGGATGCTTTAAATGTAGTAAAAATGCAGTGGCAAAAACCCTAAAATCTGAAGAAAGCATAAAAAATCAGGTAAATACTCAAACTAAGGTTGTGTAATGAGTGAGGGTCACTGTAATTTATAGCAAAATTGTAGATGTATTTGAAGAGATGAAAGTTTCGTTTTGAAATCCAGTACCCTCTGAAAAACAGAAAGATAGTTTTCGAAACTTCATTGAAAAACTGTATTCCCCATTTCTAGGTAAATCATACAGTACATGTGTTTGTGTGTGTGTGTGTGTGTGAGCGTCATTTTACAACCCATTAAAAAAAATGCTAATTATTTTCAGGCATCGGAAAGGAGAACGTAAGGGTTTGTAACATTCAGGATGTAGATTCACTTAATCCTCTCTCTCTCTCTCTCTTGCTCATGTACATACGCACACACACACGTACACTAACGCAGTCTGTCGCTAATGAAATATGTCTGTGCATATAATACTTCTGGATACGCCCACCAGTTCTTGTTGACATGCGTCTCTGTTTGTGCAAAGAGTAAGAAACACTTAGATAATTATTTCTAATTTTTTAATGCAAATATCTGACCATTACTGCACGGTGGAATATGCATGGAATACCTCGCCTCCAACTGAAGTGGCCTCCAGGAATACTTGGAAATGGAGTGTACTTGGCTGACGTTATGCAGGAAAAAATGGCTTCATTAGTATGCATCTCCGCAATTTAGTTTTCCTTTTATCCAACAATTTCTTAAATGAGAACTTTTTAGGGAAACGCGTTCAGGAAACTAACCTTTTTATAGTTAGGATTTTTTCAAGTGTTTTCTTTCATTCTACTGGAATTCATTCTTGCAAATGTAGGTGTGGTCAGTGGAGGTGTAATGTGAATAAACAATTATCTAAAAACAGTCTTGTGATTCTTGTGCTACTTCAGATAGTTCTGCACATTGAAAATAACACTGGCATGCTCACAAGCTCTGCGTAGGAGCTTGAGATTTGTAATATGCGTAAAGTTGTTACAGGATGCGTCCAAAAGGATGAAATGAATTTGTTCAAACGATCACATTAATCTTCTATTGAGATACCGAATGAAAGTCAGACCTGAGATAATGACTTTACTAAAGCCAAACTCAACTAGTGTCAACCATTTCCCCCAACCTTGAAACTACTTTTCCTTCCTCCAAGAAATGAAAAACAAATGCAAGTTACTTTTCTAATGCATACCCAAACCATAATAAAATTACATGATTGCTTCAATTCTTCTGAAGT
>NC_087216.1:59245300-59250300 GCF_015104395.2 Macrobrachium nipponense
ATAATCTTCTTAAACAACTTCTCACAGGAATGATTGGTGGCAGAACGTGAGGGACAAGATACCACGTCTCTGGAAATAGATTTCACAGATAAGAAATCGTACATAAAAGATTCTCTCACTTCCAATAAATTATCACAGTGGAATAAACAAGCGGTTTTATTTTGGGAGATGAATCTTGGAAAGGAAAAAGAGATTTTAGTGAGAGAAATTGACACTGGCACCTAATTGCTAATTTCAAACTTACTGTGCAATCCAGTATTTCACAGGCACTGCTGCAGTTGGGCTTGATCCAATATGCCTTCCATTAACAATTTAGGGGACTTGAAGATCAGGGCGCTAGTGACCCTAAAAGTACATGTGGCTCAGCCAGAACAAACGACTACAAAGGTGTTGCTTGGTCAAAAGCTGAGCGCGGACTCCCAGGATTGCGCCTTGATTTCAGGCCCATAAAGGAGCAAGGGATTTAGCAGAGGATCGCCAGCGTTCCTGAAAAGCAATCAAGACCAGCAGTTAGAGGTAACAGGTAAATAGTACTCTGGATGAGGGTATCTAAAACAAATACTAGCATGCCTCTCCTCATACCTTCCTGCTACCACACCAATGATTTATCTCATGTTTTTCTCTAATCAGGTCCTTCCCTCAAATATCGAGAGCACTACGAATAAACTCTGCATTCCATAGACCTTGGATCCCTACTCCCTAATAGGTTGAAATCTTATCCCTATGTTAAGAGGCCAGAGAGACGACAGCAGCATGTATTTGTCACAGCTCCCCTTTTAAGCAAGCAGTCACTCCCTTTCGGGGGGTGAAGGCCTATTTTAAGACAAACTGCTAGTCTCGGTTACATTACTTCCCTCCTTGAATGGGTCTTGCCCATGCAATGTACCTAATTAACATGATCTACCTGACTGCTACGATGGGCATATGAGCTTCACTAGCTTGCTAAACGTAAGCTCCCTAATGGTAATCTCATGCTGGTATTTAACTGTTAACTGTCTCTAACAATGGTGTCAGTGTATTCCTAGGCAAATGTTAAAGGTACAATTCCACATTATTAGTACATAACATATCATCAGGCTGCCACAGTCTAACTACAAGGCAATATTATTATAAATCACAAAGCTCTTAGGCTAGGATATACAAAAACATGTTAGAATAAGCAACACTATGCATGAGTAGCTAGGACAGGTCCTTCAGCTGGCAAAGCTAGAGGACAGTTGTAACTCACTCCATCTTAGTTACTGGATAGTGGAACACATGAGAGACGTACACAAGCCACCTCCTCCTGATTTTAGTGCCTGTCATGGTTTACAAATTCAGACACTGTTCAAAGCATGTCATGAGCTCAGTGGCTCTGATATATGGGCTGTTTTATCTTCCATTACACTTTTAACAAACTTAGTTTTATTACACTTACAAGGGTACTACCACTATCGTATATGGTCTTGACTAGGATATTAGGGATGGTCACACAGGCTACTTCCTCTGGTTAAGTGCCTGGATCACACTATACCCCAAATGAACAACGATTGCCAGGGAAAGCTCTTGGCTCTGGTAGGCTAATTGGATCGCTTCTGCTCCTTTTTCTTCCACCTCGGGTTTCTACAAAGTCTATCGATGACAGTTTTACGAGGTGATGAAGACACTGACGGTATGGGACGGCCAGAAGTGCTGTCAGGAACGAAGTCAGGGGTAACCCTAGAGGCTACTGGAAGGCTCCCTATTGTGATTGCTGTGTTTAACTGAAGCAAGGTCGGTAACAGCTTCTGCATCCCTGCAGGACATTTCCTGGTCGACTAGAGAAGGTGTAGCATTTAGTCCCACTAGAGGCTCATCCTCTGAGGACAGAGGTGAGGAGGAAGAAGGATTATTGGGTACTGGAGGCTCACAATTAATGATGACAAACTTAGTTAGGTTTGTGTGATAGGATCTGGCATGTGCACTGATACCAAGTAAGAGCCACACACAGGTTCAAATCTGGTACTCACTCAACATCCGTATAGGACAGAGAGTAGCACTGCTCAGGGTGGCACTGGTGGCCATCTGTGGTCAGGTGTGTTAGAAAAGGAACATGGGGGTGCAAACAAAAACCCTAGGTGAGCCTGAGTTGTGCTGAAACAGAGATTCCTGTCCCAGGGGGAAGTTAGAGCCTCCCAGAATGTTTCTGGTTTTGGTGACTGCTGCATTTTGCTTGTTAGGACATCCCAACCATGCTTTGGGCAGTACCATGCTTTGGGCAGGCATGAAAGCCAGCGTTGTAGTGACCGAAGGCACCACAGTCCCTGCAGAGGTCCCTCTGCTGGGCTTGAGTGGCTGTGGTGTCAAGAGGTAATGAGCTCTGCTTGGAAGTAGGTGGAGTCACCAATTGGGTTCTTGGTCTACTTAGGAGTGTGCTGCTTATTACCTCCCCTTTTAAAGTGGCACTCAGATTCGGTGTCCAATTTTATTGCAGTAGTTACACACTGGAGGTTTTAAAGGGAGTTCATTCTTTGGGCGAACTTACCTTAAAACATATTGGCAGATGGGCTGAAGGTTTCCCAATCATCAGCCATCCATGAGGGTTTTGGGTTGCTTGTCGTTTAGGTACACAGCGAGGGTCCAAGTAGCACACTGGAAGAAATCTTCTAGCATCAGCTGGCAGACAGACCCTTGAACTCAGTGCACGTCATGGAGTCGAGCCAGTACTGACCAGTTTGGGTGTCCAGATAGGCCCATTCAGCCCAGGACTTTAAACCTTTGTCTCCATTTCTCTGGGGTATCTCATAGGCCTTAGAAATGACCCTCTGAACTTCCTCCGTTTCCCCTGGTACCATTTTCTAGCAAGCGGAGGGCGGCCATTGCTTTACCTTCCATATGCTTGGAGAAAAGTAAGGCCCTCTCCATCTCGGTGGTGGAGTGCTTCTACCTCTTACAACCATGCCCGCTGTCTTGTCTTCGGTCCACTTTCTTATCTAATAATTTGATACTGGAAGGGTTAGGCATACCAAGTGTGGGGTTTCGAGGTTTGTTGGTGGGTCGAAGCTTCAGAACTGCCCTTTCAAGCCTTCTCTAGCTCGAGCTCCTTTTCTTTGAGATCTAGCTCATGCTGCCATTGTTTCTCTTCTTTTGCTCTTCTCTCTCCTTCCTCTCTCTCTCTTCTTAGGGAAGTTCATACTTCCTTTGCTCCTCTCTTTCTTGCTTCTCACTTTGGAGTACGTCATCTAACTATCCTTCGCCCACTTGGTAGGCTTCTTTCCCATGAGACCCACCTCCTTCCACATATTCATATTCATGAAGGTTTGGTAACGTTCTGCAGACATGATTCCGGTACGAGATGACGTATAGAATAAATGGCTTAGGGAATCAAAATGATTTGGGAAGCGTCCCTTGGTGACACTTTGATGAGGTGACACTTTCAATGAGGTGGCACTGTGGCTGAGTGCTCCGTTTCGTAAAGCACTACGTGTGTTTTATTAAAAAAAGAAATTCGCCAAATCTTCAGCTCGTGGAAAGGAACAATCAATAGATTTTGGGAGACATTTGAATGCATTTTTGGGAGGAGACTCCTCTTTATCGACTTTCGAGCCCGGAATGACTTGATGAATATTGAATCTGACCTCTACAGTATGATAAACGGCCCTAAACAAACAAGCTTTCTCTAGTCTGTTATTCTATTCAGAGTAAGCCTGGTGATTGGCAGGTATCTTTTGAGTATCAATATATGATATACATAACGTAAATTATGTCTAGGAGGCACTACTCTCACCAAACGAACTTTAACGAACATCTTTTGATTATTAATTTTTAATCAGCCTTTGGTCATTTACTTGCTATCTACATCTCTTCCATATCAGGGAGTGACGGAAAATCAAGCACAAAGAGAGTTCAAAATCGCTCCATCATGTCTCCAGCATGATACTTCTTACGATTCCTGTCAACAAGAACCACATTCTCTTATCAGGCGACACAATATGATTAATAACTAACAAAGCTGATATGAAGAACATTAGGAATTTCTCATCACATAAAGGATGGTTAGGGTACTTTTTCTGAGTTTAACATAAACCTATTTAGATAATCGGCCAAAAATTTACTAATATTAATAAAGTTCATAGTGTTTTTCCATCTAAAACCAATAATGTCTTATTACAGAAATATAAACCCACATTGATCTTTCCAGTTTTAAATGAAGTTACAAAACGTTCTTCTTGAAGTACATATATTCAATCTTGATTCTATACCTTTCTCTCTGGCAGCCAGTTTATTTCCAGGAGACCATTAGGCTAACACGTTGACCTTTCACATGAAATTGGACCGCTCCCAAGAACCTCCGACGAGAACGGAGAACCAGGCTTATTCAAAAAGATTTCAGTGATGCTTATAACTTGGTTGAGTGCAAGAGTCGTATTAACAAGCTTCATGAGTTTTTTTTTTCTAAATGCCTATAGAATCGTGTACTTCATGGTATTTATACTAACATTGGATCTGTCATACATGATGTTCCACTTCCTAACTTTTTTCATGTTTATTCCTATAGTTTGTTCTTATTGTATCCATCAGCGACTATCTTTGCTTTAAGTAAGATAGCTCTATATAGAGGTGATCAATCTTTTCCTGTACTTAATTATCGGCTATTCATAAAAAGTGACACAAATAATAACGTTAGTAGAGATACAAAACGAACAAAAAAAATTTTTGTTCAAGGGGACATCACGGAAGCCAGCAATAACAACATTCTACTTACTTATTTAGAAAAATAAAACTCATTTGCATATCCCTGTGAAATTCGTGCCCCATTGTGTATATGAATGGGATTTTGCATTCAGGCACGACGCTATGACGTCAATACTAACAATGCATATGCAACCATTTAAAAAAATTTATAATTGGAAACAGAAGAAACGAACCGTATTAGCCAACAAAACAAAGATCTTCATACTCGATAACATGAGAAACAACTCTGCACCTGACACCATTCGTTATGTTGGTGTGACTTCATGGAAAGACAATGCATGAAAACC
>NC_087216.1:59255300-59261947 GCF_015104395.2 Macrobrachium nipponense
ATGATGACTAAATAAATAAAGACAAATGGTACGAAGGAAAGGGAAAGAATGGACTAGTGCTAGGCCTTTAGATTTATTGTCCTTTACTCAGCAGACTGAAGAAAGCTCACATAAATTACAGAAGGGGATTACAAAGGAAAAATATGCACCTGAAATACAACATATTTGAAGAATTAGTAGACCTACCAAAATATTTAAGAGGTTTTACTAATGATTAGGCCAAACAACTCGGGAGCGGGGACAAGACATTTAAAAACACTATACATGGATAGTAACTGACCACGAAAAAATATTAAAACTATATCTCAATAATTCTCCTTTTCGTAAACAATAAAAATTTTTGCAAGGTGAAAAAAATTTTGAATATGTATATACATACATACAGATATATATATATTATATATATATATATATATATATATATATATATATATATATATTTATATATATATATATACATATATATATATATATATATATATATATATATATAGTATATATATATATACATATTATATATATAATATATATATATATATATATATATATATATATATATAGTATATATATCTATATATATATTATATATATATATATGTATATATATATATATATATATATATATATAAAAATATATATATATATATATATATATATACATAATATAGATATATATATATATATATAATATATATATATATATATATATATATATATATATTGAGGGGTCAAATAATATATGCCAGGGCTAAGTTAAAACTCCAAACGGAAGTAAGCGGTAAAATGGCGGATTCTAAAATTATTTGGTGAAGAAAATCTTCTTTCAATCTGGCAGTCAGTGAATTTTCAGTCCAATTTAACTTATAGCATTGGGGTTTGCCCAGTTTAAAAACAGAATACTTATGCTGTTTAATACCTATTTCTAAATCCTTGCTATATTTGCCGTTATAAAAAGGGCAGTCCAAACATGGAATTTTATATTTTATGTTGTTGCTTTCCTTCAGTCTATTCTTTATTTATATTCCTTTTAGTGTGTAATTAAAAGAAAAGAGAGGATAACCTTAAAAGATTTTAACAATGATTTTATAGTTTCAAAACTACTAAACTAAGGCAAGCTAAGAATGTTCTTAGAAGTTTCTTTCTCCATGTTACTTTCACTATAAAATTTAAAATTTTTTTGGTGCGCTTTATTATAAAATGATCAGTATATGTGAAAGATAACATAATCTGCCCTATTTTTCTTATGAATTCGATTGCTAGATTCAAATCCTGGGGACTGGCAATGCGCAATGCCCATAAAAACAGAAGAAAAAATGTATATTTTCATATTAAGACGGTGGCCTGAATAAAATTGGACTAAGTTAAGTTGTTGATTGGTTTACTATAATTACTGAATTTGCTTTAAAATGGTTCTCCGTGTTTTAAAACATCTAAGGAAGGGAAGCAGTTGTTTTTTTTTATTTTTTTTTTTTCTAATGCTAATTAAACTTAACGGATGGTACCCAGTTATTCAAATTAGCGAGTAAGTCATTTATATCGATACCAGCAGGCAAAACAGGTAAAATATAGTCAACATATATATACCACTTTAAGGGACTATGAATATATTAGGTAAATATCGTTTTTCAAAGAATTCAATATTATGTACAAGTATGAGAAGAGTAGGGATAAAGGGTTATCCATTGCCGTCCCAAATCTTTTAATTGTCTTGTCCCTGCTTCGGAGCAGGTGTGCCTTATCTTTTGTAAAACCTCCTAATACTGACCCCTGTTTTGGTAAGTCGACTAATTCTTCAGCAGTGCTGGATTCCAGCTAGAAATATTTTCCTTTGTAAACCAATTCTGTCATTTATATGAGCTTTCTTTGTGAACTTATTTTTATATTCTTCAGTCTGCTAAGTAAAGGAAAGGCCTAGCATCAACTCCATTGTCTCTCTTTACTTCGTGGTATCTGTCTTTATGCATGTACATATATATATATATATATATATATATATATATATATATATATATATATATATATACGTGTGTGTGTGTGTGTATGTGTGTGTGGTGTTGTGTGTGTGTGTGTGTGTGTTCTGAATATGTTAGAAAGGTAGTTACAAGATGAACGCCGAAAAAACCCAGTCCAGCTTTTATTTGCCAAAGATATGTTCCATATCTTAGCCAGGAGTTATGCAGTACTAGTTTAAAAATAGAATATCCTATATTATCAAGGAGAGAAATTATCGCAAACTATGTTGTACACTAGCATAACTATCATAACTAAGGGTACTTCTGAGTGAAGATCACTTGGATTACCTTAGCAGTAAATCTCCAGCCGATACCTGGGAAACGTAAAAATTGACACATACAATCTTAACCATGTTGATGGAGATGCAAAGTTCGAATGTTCTCTAGAACCTAGTTTTGTTTACTGTGTTGTAGACGAGGCTATCCCAAAACAAAAAAATCAGACAAGCAATTGCGCGAAAGTTTTATTTATATATATTGGTTTGCGCGCAGTGACTATTTTTGCTAAGAGGCTTCCATCGGATTGTGTCATAGTTTAACCTGTCTTCAGTATAAGCGAATTAGCTTTGTATCGTTTCCAGTGTGTTTTAGTAGAGTAGATTGATAAATTCGGTAACAAAAAAAAAAAAACGTCTGAGTTCATTCAGTTTCAAGAATATCTTTCACAGTTGTATCTGAATACGTTACGAATTAAATGGAATAGTCCTATGTTTGCAATGAAGCAAATTAGAGTGCGGTGAATAAAGCCTCCAGTAGGTCCATTTGTATCTAAGAACTGATACCAAATGAGTTCATCTTCATTATTATTTATCACTCCATTTACACCGATTATTTTTGTAGTGTCTCCCCCTTCTTCCTTTCATAGATATTGAATTTAAAAAAGGCCTGCTAAAATGACATTACGCAAATTAATTCACATATTAGAGTCTTACATTGATATCAAATCCAGCTCAATGTAAAAACAAAGGGAATTACGTATTAAAATAGGATGATAGTTGGAAGTCCATTATGACAGGGACATTTTCAAAAGCCATCGTCAACCCTCAAACCCAATTGTAATGAGCAATTATTCTTGACTATTACGAATTACAGGAACTAAATTTCGTGCATTTTGCAAAACCCCGACTATACGATTCTGAACTTTAAAACGAGAATTCCGTTAATTCCTTAATCATTAGGGCATTTTCCCGGTATTTATTCCATAGGTTAGCTCTGCTATAAGCTCCAGAACACTGTTTAGTCGATGCTTTTCTCATGCAAATGGCCCTTGAAACAATTAATTAACTTCCCTGGCAGCCAACAGAACTAGGAGCAATGTAGCCCTGATGCCTTCTCTGTTTTATTGTTTTCTAAAGTAAGTATTCAGATGCCAAAGAGAATTCTCTGTGGCACATGAAAACATACATAAGCTCACACATAAAACACTTTGATTTGATATCAAAGCCAGCCCAAGCACTACCATTATTATTCTTCCTAATACATGTAAGTATTATTATTATTATTATTATTATTATTATTATTATTATTATTATTATTATTATTATTATTATTATTATTATTATTATTATTTATTATTATTATTATTTATTATTATTATTATTATTATTATTATTGTTATTATTATTATTATTATTAATCACATTTTAGAAAACAATTCCATTCTTCATATGACTTACCAGAGGATATCTTCAACGATAATGATCTGTTTCCAAGCATTCATCTGAGAAAGTGTGAATTTCGAGAACATTTTACGTTGCTAAAACAAATCAAATCCCTCCTAGACCTTGGGTTGCAGCCTCCAACAAAGATTTGATGGTCAGTTGGTTTATTTGTTCTCTCAGTAATTTTATTTTCATAGCATATATAGAGCTATGTATATATCCGAAATCATCTCACAATGGTCACTGTTTCTCGCTGGCACTCTACTGGCGGTGTAGGATTATAGGATCTGTGGTCTTACCCTGCTTGACAGTTTATTTCATGGGTGACAACAAATCAATTCTACGCTATTTAGGGACCCGGGCGGCGGCTATAATGGGTTTTCAGTCTTCATTTGGAGCAGTTCAGAGCTTGTTTGCCGGGTTGATCTCGATTTTATGACTTCCTTTTGTGGAGTGAACGTTGGTGCATTTCCCGAATCTTTTCGGTGTATTTTCTATTTTGGTTTTTTCTCCCTTTTTACATTTTTCAGATTTACAATTTTAGAAAATTCAAGACTACGTAAAAACTACTTATTCAAGGAACTCGTAACGTTGAAGAGAGCACGTAAAAAATCAAATATGCACTATAATTAACTCTTTAAGTGCGAAAAATATATGATGTATCCTTTAAGTTTAAGACATTCAGTGATCAGACCTTTGCGTAGAAATCGAAATAAATCTATTATTAATAGTAAATATTATAGCAAAAACTTACTTTAATTTTTAAAAATAGAGAATCTCGTGCTCTAGAATCGTTAATCTTATTATATCATAAGATCAAAAAGTACAAATTTTTTGTGAACTGATAACCTATTATCAATTCAGAATATTCTAAGAAAAAGTCATTAAGTATAGCATTCTACCAACCACGGCAACAGCAGGTTCTCTGAAACAGTCCATCGTTTCATATCGCCAAAATGGATCAAATCATGCAAATCACAAAAGATTATCTCAAAGACAGTCAATAAAGAAAATAAATATACCAGTAGGCCGGCCTAAAGGTGATAGATAACTCTCAAATCTTCAAGTGAAACTATCAAAGGGATGAATAGGTATCTCGAAACTCTCAACTCTCTGCTGCATAAACGTTATCGTTAATTGCATTTGAATAGTTTTCCAACATCAAACTCCTATTGATATGACAAACGAGGCAATGAGAAATGATTCTTTATAGCAAAGGCTCGAAGACCTAGTTTGACTAAGCCTGGTATTCAAGAAAACTATCGACTTTTGTGCTGAAATTATAAATTATGAGAAAATTATAATGCAATAATTGAAACATCGTTTAAATGTGAATTTACGACATTTAAAGATAAATCTTATATGGGATGAAATTTAAAGACGTAAGGTTTCATCTGCCGAAAGAATTTTTCGTTCGTCTTCAATACTTTTGGAAAAAACCGCCAGAAATGATCCCGTTTCCAGTAATGACTTCGCTTTGTTCGAAATAAAAAAAGGAAATTTTTTTCAAGCTTTTATTAGGATGCACTAAAAATGGAAAGTATACTTTTTCTGACACAACAGGATCATCTTGCAACTGGTCATGTTTACAAAATCAACAGCGTAGGCCCCAAACATGGAAGGAGATTCTACAAAAAAATAAATATATTTTTCTCTTTTTTCATTGTTTGTAGCACTTCCTTAGATGTTTGTCGCCGACGCTTTCATTTTTTTAGACACGATTGTAAATCATGAGTCCGCCGCAAACGCTGTCAAAATTCAGACAAGTGCCGCATTTTCCCCATTTCCCCAAACTGGTGTCCGCCGAAATCGTGTACATTTCGAAAAAAAAATGAGGAACATTCTTTCAAAACCGTCCAAACTGACGCACGCAGGGAATCGCCTGGGAAAGCTGCAGATAAATAGTTAACAACTTTTCGTTGCTGTTTTTTTCTTTCTTTTTTTGCTCCACGCATGTCGGATCGCTGTGGCAATGATTAATCTTCCCGTCTTTGTTCCACAGCTGTAATTATGGCTTCATTTGCATGAAAGTAATCTCATAGACCTTATCTACTAAGCTCCATTGTTCCTTGTTACGTAACTCAGTATAATTCCTTTTGTCGTTGTACTAATGTTCGTACTCGTACGATGGTATTGTTCAATTCAGTTAACTGAATACTTTTATCTTTTATCTGATTAGAAGATATTTTATTTTCCTTACAATCCCAACTGATTATCCATGTGAGGTTTTCATCTCTTCTTGTTATCTTCCCTTCATTTTTGTGTTACGTGATATATGTATAACGTATATGTATGTTATATTTGTATTTTTTTATGACACAAAAACAACGATAGGAATTTCGATGCTCTGCCTGCTGCTGCCACGAGGGATACATTATTATCTATATATTAAAATATGGATATATGGTATTTTCCCTAAAATTGGCTTTATGTAACCTGTACAGTGTTGACAAGGCTTGGCTTCATATGGGCAACTCGGTTGAAGCCACAAGGTTCTCTTCAAAGAATATTAATGGGATGGAACTACATTCAGTAGGTTTAGTTCATATTATATATATATTATATATATATATAATATATAATATATATATATAGTATATATATATAGATTATATATATATATATATAGATGTGAGGTGAGTTGTGTGTGTGTGTTGGTGTGTGTGTGTGTATGTGTGTGTGTGTGTATATATATGTATATACATATTATATATAATATATATACATATATATATATATATATATAATATATATATTAGATAAATAGAAATATATACATGTATATATATATATATAGATTAGATATATATATATATATTATATATATAATATATATATATATATATATATATATATATATGTATGTATAGTATGTATGTATGTAGTTTTTTTTTGGTTTTGGAAATGTAATTATTTAGAATTATATAATTCCCCCGCAATTAGCACCAATGACTGACTTTATATGTAATATCAA
>NC_087216.1:59267447-59279947 GCF_015104395.2 Macrobrachium nipponense
CTCAGTGATTGGAGATTATGTTGCTTTTGAATTATGCCCATTACGTTCTGCTGAAAATAGGAAAAAGACTGAAACGTACCATTACGAAAGCTGTCATTGAACTTGGAGAAATGGAAGACCTACAATATTCATCCTCATCTCTATCAACTCATATTCCCCCATATTCATTTAATGAATCTCACAGTAATAATGGTGCTAAAGTCCACCATGGAACAACTAGCCAGAGTTATGACAGCAATATTGGTTTGCAGGACTATTTTGCAGATTTATTATTATTTATCACCTTAAGGTAATCTTCCTTCAGGACTTCGTATATCGCCTTGCAAACGTCGGGTATTATCTTCAAGATAGTGGTGACTGATAAGCGGAAAAGGTACTTGAGTGAGTGGTACCTGTCCCCTGTTAAAAAACAGGTCTCATAAATTCACGTCTGGTATTATTGGTATTATCAACGACAGTATATTTTTCCTTGCAAGTACATGAATGCTTTGTAAGAAACGTACGCATATACTCAAGGGTATTATTTATCCGTAGTACATACCAGTTGCTGAAAATCGAAATGTAAGCGTTGGCCTTTCTGAAGGGGTTATTGCTTTTCTGAGATGAGTGTCTTGTCTCTTAATTTTAGGGGTCACTTTTTCGAACAAATATTCATAACCTTCTGTGCACATACGTAGAAAGTTCGTATAGGATACTGCATCTTTATCAATCAATTCTCTTAAAAGTTTTACATGTGCTCCTTCTTCATTTCGCATGGCTATCCATTTTCTACACTCCTCTTTCTCTTCTCTTTCTTCAAATCCTTTATTATGACTAATGCCGCAGCTGCAACAACTAGGAGCCTGGCCTGCCACATCTTACCACTCACAAGTCTTAAGTTTGACTTAGACTTCCTCGTCAAATACACTCCAGTGTACAATAAAGGTAGAACAGTTTCGGTATATTTAATCTACCACCACTCTACCGAAGCTCTATTGAGAGCAAATTATGGTGTAGTGTATACAAGTTTCAGGGAAGTCTCACTAGAGCAAGCCAGATCTAGCTAGATTTTAATCTACAGTGTACATGTAGTACAGCCAGCAACAAAACCGGCGTCGCTCCGCCAAACCTGGCTCGGAGAGATCATGCCCTTCTTGCTCTGAAGGTGACCCAATTTCAAACCACCAGTACATAGTTAGAATGGTTCGAATGGGAGGAGGAGGGGAAATTACGGCAATCAGGCAAAGAAATGCAATAGTAAATTAAATATATATGAACAGAATGAGAGAAGAGAAGAGAAGAGAAGAGAAGAGAAGAGAAGGGAGGGGGGGAGATAGAAGAGAGTACGAGTAACTGTAACAAAAGAAATTCATACAGTGTATGGAGACAGACAGACAGACAGACAGACAGACAGACTTATTCCTGTTTAGTTATTAATTTGATGAATATATTTGAGACCTTCTGCTTTAAGAAATATATTATCGTATATTTTAAGGAAAATAATTATGAAATCTTACAACATCGTATTGTTTTAAATCGTTATCATATTTTCTGTACATAAAAACAGTCATATTGTTGGAACTGACTATTCATATTAATATTATTCAGACGCAAATATCCTTTTTCATTATCCTATAAGCAGCTGTATTCTCTCCCTCTCTCTCATTTGTCGTTCTGTCCTCCGTCTTATATCACCTGGATCCACAATTTGAATGATAGTAAACATTTGATGTTATTTGAATGTGGCCAAGGATCACAAAACCGTACATGGATTGACTGGACTATAATTACCTTTATTACCAATAATATACGAATCTGGTCACAAAGATGTAACACACCAGGTTTTGTAGCCGTGGGTTGTACGAGTCATCAAAGCATCAATTTTGCAAGGGTATTATTTTATTAATTAATCTATGCTAAGAACACATTACTGGATATACTAATCTAGCTCTACAGGATTTATAATTTTGACATAACTTAGTTGAGTTACCAGTATTTGAGTGTGATGGGCCACTTGGCTCTGCCCCTGGGAACCATCTAGGTTACATATATTGTTTTCGAAACTCTTGGTGTAAATTAATTGTGAAATGTAATGCAGATAGAAAAAGACAATGGAAGGAGGTACAGTAACTATATAATCACTTGTTAGAACAAGGTAAATTGGACTCTTTAAGCATCAAATGATACATCAAAAATATATAACTTCCTTTGCATTCGTAAACAACTACAGCGCTCAGAAAGGCATTATTCCCTTCCATTATCAAGTGTTGAACGATCAAACGTTCCTATCGCCAAAGGTATACAGATTCAGACGACTCTGTACGTAGGCTGAATAGATCAGGTAAAGATAAGATTTTAGAAGCTTTATAAGCTTAGCCATTTTTGTTAACCTCTGAATCTATTCCTCGCCGTATTTAGATTTTCTAATTTTGTTTTATCAGAGCTCAAAGAGCTTGTTAAACTATTTAGTTTGACTAGTTACAGTACATCACGAATGACTGCTGCATTCCTCAGAGAAATTCACGGCCAAAACATCCAGTTACACATTTTGTCCCTGATACGAATTTCCCTAGGCCCCGTCCACATAGTCGAGCTTTGCTCGACGAACTTTTGTCAGAAGCGCAGATACAGCGGGAAAAGTTCTGACTTTCCCCGCTTCTCACGTCACATCGAACAGTTCGTCGATGTGGGGACAGGACTTAAAAATAGATAGCCGGTTTCCTAGCAGTGTTATTTGGAATAAATTAAGAAGATTTTGAAAGTTTTTAGAGATAAATAAATTGATAGGAACTGTTGCTTCTTACGACGAAGAAATTGTTTAGCCTTGTCTACACTAGTGGGCACTGCCCAACGGACAAACTATCCCCATTACCCGTTTCACTATACTGACTGGCCGGGTATGAAGCAAGGACGAGGAGATTGCCAGGTAACACTGCTTCAGAGGAGAAAAAACAAAATAGCTTCACGTGCCCGACGGATATGCCCGCTAGTGTGATCAGGCCTCAAGTTATGAAGTAAGTTATCAAAAATTCCAGATCACCTCCACCTGTACAATAAACAAAAGTAGAATGGTGTGATTAAAAGTTTTAAGTATCAAAATCTTCCATTCCTAATCATTAATATACTGGCATTAAACTAGTTCATAACGATAACTAGCCAGAGACTATTTCCCTTGTTTGATCATTTTTGTATAGCTTTACTATGACATATTAGCTGCTCTTCTCTTCCTCTCTGCCATCCAGCTTTCATTTTTCTCAGCTATTAATGTTCTCGATCCAGACATGTACTATTATTAAAAAAAATCCCTTTACCTACATTCATTACAGTCTCCAGGCCTTTATCTAATGTTCATACTTTTTCCTGATCATTGCAGTTACTGCAGGTTAAACCACATTGACCAGGTCAATATTAACCTCTTAGCAAAATCTAAAATACATTCTAAACTATATAAAATCAGATCAGCCAACAGTTACAAGCTCCCAGTTTTCGTTTGAGGTACGAGGGAGAATTTTTTTTGGCCCCTCAATCTAAAGTGGCAATTATTACAAAGCCTTTTCTTTGGTTATTTACAAAATTTCTTTCGTTGTTTTCCTTAATTACTGAGCAGAAGACAGGTCAAATTTAGATCAGTAATGAACTCTGAGGATTAATTTTGAATAATTACTCACATTTCTATTGCCAGTTTGAAAATGGTGGTAAATTTTACAGTAACACACCTTGCTAATATTCACCATGACTAACACCATCTTAATTTAGTTGGTCTAATGGAGATTTACCCAAAACTTAATTTTAAGCTTCAACAAGAAGCTAGTTCGGGATTTATATGTAAAAATGAGAAGTCGTGATGACCTTTCAATCTGTAATTTAATCTATCATTTATGGATTAAATTCCATTCCTGCAAATTTACTGCAAATTTGCTTGATAGATCATTAAGTTCAAAAGACTTGAAAGTTCACAAAAGTAAAATGACTGGATCCCATCATAACACAGGAAAAGGTAAATCTTAATAAGTGCTCCGGCCGATTTTGAGTATAAATGTGTTTATACCTTGAAAGAAGATACTAAATATGTTCTAAGGAAGACGGAAATTAGTGGCGGTAAGTCCTATCGGTCTAGAAAACAACTTGAATATTTGTACCTACAGAAAAAAAAACAATCCCTCATGTTGTTGTCTCTGTCGTATTACCTATTTTAATTAGCTCCTATTCGTTCGTTTGTGCGCTGCGCAGTCTCAAATTGTCATGGGGAAACCACACTGTTACGGATCTGAGATCTCAGAGACAATGTTACGGTGTCGAAATATCCTGGAAAGGGTCGACAGTGTAACGGCCTCTGAGAGAGGTCCGCTTCAGGTTCGATATGAAATAATAAAAAAAAAAAAATATATCAACACAAACAGTTGAAACTGTGGATACGAATATAGAAAGAAACACTAACACAACAAAGGTTTATTTACAAGCTTACTAACAAAGGTAAATGCAGAATGGTATCTCCCATTTACATAAACAGATAGAATCTTACACTGCATGAACTGGGGGAAACAGTGAGGCAATTCGAATACTTGCTAATCAGTTTGGCACTTCGAAGAGGTGGCTTCATAAAAGTAGAGCGGCAATTGCAGACGTCCTCTTGACTCCGTATTGCAGAAAATAGTCTATTCGTAAGGCAGGAAATCCCCCCTTTTCTTCTCCAAAGTCTGCTCAACGTAGAGACAACACGGCCGTCCACACCTGAAGACGACTAGACCAATATCCCACCAACTCTCGAACAACTCTTCTTTTGATTGATACTTCGTCGGTTCCTTCGTCTCTAGTCTCTCTCTCTGATGATCACTGCTGCTGATCTCTCTCTGATAATCTGATCTGGGGCTTTTACTAACTGGTGATCTCTCTCTTTTACGATCTCTTCATCTTACGATCACTGCTCTCCAAACTTCGTTCATCATATTTATACGGCATTCTGGGGGCGGAGCCTACGGCGAGTGTCACAGACTCCCGAGGTTTCCAGAACTAATTAGATGATTCTAGACGAGGTATTGCATCAGAAATCGCGGCGTTTCTCATGTAACGACGTGATCCACAACACTCCTGCCGATTCTAGAACCATCATGATAACAGGCACCTCCAACACAATGCGCTAGCGCCTCCTTGCTGCCGAACTTCTCTAAAATGCGTTCTCCTTTCCTTTATCTTTCTTTGCTAGGAAGCAATTACCATCACACGCCCCCCCAAAAGAGAAAAAAATATGAAATCAATTGATTTTATTTTTTTTTCTAAAGAGAAGCAAGAATTGAACAGCAGGGAAACAATTCTGCATAAAGCTTTAATCCAGTCAAACACGCACGCTTTTCCACTCACACACTCACTCGTGCGATAACAGAAAACGGTCATTAGGCTACTCATTCTGAAAAACTAGAGAGGCTATCTGCTATAACATTATCCTTCTCTCTTACTTTTTCCATTTTCCGGACTCTGCTTAAAACTTACAAATACTAAAACACCTCTTGTATTTTTCTCAAAATTAATCTCACTCAGTAACACTGTTACACAGGCGGAGGCCACGGCACGGGGCGTTGTTTATAATTCTGAAGCAAATTTACATTCATTGCCTTTGCTCTACCCTCACCCACATTAATTCTATAATGTATTTTTCCCCTCTTCTCTAAAACTGAAAAAGGACCTTCAAACTTATAAGGTAAAAAGGGACTTTCTCTCGATACTAGTACTAAAACTTTATCTCTTTCTCATAAACTTCTCTCTTTTGTTCTAAGATCAGGTCTTCCTTCAGTTTCCCCTTGACTTCCGTTGGGGTTTTCTTTCGCTAAGTGCCAAGCGCTTCCATTCTCCTCCGCTAGTTGCCAACCATCTCTTAGATTGTTTTTATAATACTCAAGATTAGTTATGCAATCATCTCTACCCTTACTTCTAGGCAAAGTTCCGACCATATTGATAAATACATTTTCAAAAGATTCGCCTACTGAAGGAATATTACACAACTGAACTCTAGGAATTACTTGAATCGGTTTCCCGGCAATTTGATATTCAGGACAGTTTAAAGCAAACCTCTTAAAACACACATAATTTTTCATCTTAGGCCAAAAGTACGCCCTACTAATACACTTGAAAGTTTTATTTACTCCCAAATGTCCTTGCTCATCATGTGCTAACTAAAAAAATAGCTCACGAAGCTTCCTAGGAACTACTAATTTTCCAGTGATTCCCCCTTCACTACCTGACTTAGGACAAACGTGACACAAAACTTCGTCCTTTACACAAAAAGTTTCCTTACACACATCATCGAGATCATCATCCAGCTCACATTCAAAAATTCGGGTTAGTGTCTCATCCTCTTTCTGCAACTTGACTAGCTCATCCTTATCCAAAACGTTAGAACCTAATTCATCACCGTAACTAGGACTAGATACAGGTACATTTACTACGTTACTTCCGACAGCTACACCTTCCGTTTGGCTATCACTGTCCATGATAGAATTAAGTCTCTCAGCCACACTCATGCCAAGATCAACCTCACTACCTCTATCACACTCGTTCGAATCCACGAACTCACTCACGTTCAAATCCATGAACTCACACTCGTTCGAATCCACGAACCCACTCACGTTCGAATCCACGAACTTACACTCGTTCGAATTCACGAACAAATTATGACCGTAGTGCATGTCTGTATCTAAACCCGACCTAGTTACTACCATTTCAGGCACTGGAATATTCCTCACAACAGGATTCACATTCTTGGATAAAGCTAAGTCGTTACCGACAATAATGTCAATGCCTTCAACGGGCAAACTGTCCACAACGGCAAATTTCACTTCTCCTGACACTACCTGACTTTCTAAATTCAACTTCAACAAAGGACAAAGAACACAAGTGTTAGGAAATCCACCTAACATGACTTTCTCTTCCATATTGATTTCTGCCTTGTTTGGCACACACACTCTTCGAATCAGTGAGACAGCAGCACCTGTGTCTTGAAGCAAGACCACTTCTCTCGAATCTACTCCTCCAAGAGAGGAAACTGCGCCTTCCAACAGAAATTCACCAAAAACTTTCCTAGTTTCTCTCATCACATCATCCCTACTTGATGAAAGGTTAACTAGCGACACTGGTTTCTTACCGTCCTTCCTTTCTACTGCACAATTCCTTGCTAAATGCCCTTTCCCATTACATCGGAAACAAGTTAATTCTGAGCCACTAGATGCCATTTCACTCTTACAAACCTTAGACGTATGACCAGGTTTTCCACATGTATAACAGGAATAGTCACTTCGACTCACATTGCTATTACTAGGACTGAAACCTTTACTGCTTTGTACTCTACCAGACGAAGGATCATTTCGTTTCTTACTAACACTCAAATTATGAGTTAGACTATATTCGTCGGCTAGCCTAGTTGCTCCTGCAAAAGATACTTCTCGCCAATCCTCTTTATAAAGTTTAATCTCAGGGGATACGTTATCTTTTAAGTTTTCTAACAACACTAAGTTCTTCAAACTATCAAAATCTTCAACCTTAGCAGAAGTTAACCAATCAAAAAACAGCCTATCTAACTTCTTACCGTATTCTACATACGTAATATTTTCATCCTTTCTCAAATTTCTAAATTTCTTACGGTACGCCTCCGGTACTAACCTATACGCGCTAAGAATAGTTTCTTTCACGATATCGTAATTATCACATTCCTCCTTAGACATGCAACTATACACAGTAAGTGCCCTACCTCTCAAAACTGACTGCAAATATAAAGTCCACGTTTCTTTAGGAGAATGTACTCTTTCCATTAACTTCTCAAAACACTTGAAATATGTCGTAACATCTTCCTCATCAAACTTTGGTACTACTTTTAGCACTGCATTCATACCTAACGTATCAGCTTCGTTTTCATTCTCGCCTGACCGACTGTTACGAGTACTTTCCCTTAACCAAGCAATTTCCAACTCATGCATACGCTCTTTCTCTCTCTCTTCCTGCTGCATTACCAACATTTCTCTCTCATGCTGCATTTTCATTACTTCTCTCTCTTGCTGCATCTTCATTTCTTCTCTCTCTTTCTCTTGCTGCATTATCATTGCTTCTCTCTTTCTCTTGCTGCATTTTCATTACTTCTCTCTCAGCCGCTCTTTCCTTTCTCTCAGCCACTCTTTCATCTCTCTCATACTTCTCTCTTTCTTTCTTCTCCACATACTCACGGAGATCATTCCCCTCTAGAGCTAGTAGCTTACCTGACTCAATAAACTCTTTCACCATCTCACTCATTCTGATTCTTTCTATATCCTCCCTGTTTCAAACTGTTACAGTGTTGATAGCCTAGGCAAGGTCGCCACAATGTTACGGACTCTGAGATCTCAGAGACAATGTTACGGTGTCAAAATATCCTGGAAAGGGTCGACACAGTGTAACGGCCTCTGAGAGAGGTCCGCTTCAGGTTCTATATGAAATAATGAAAAAAAAATATATACATATCAACACAAACAGTTGAAACTGGGGATACGAATATAGAAAGAAACACTAGCACAACAAAGGTTTATTTACAAGCTTACTAACAAAGGTAAATGCAGAATGGTATCTCCTATTTACATAAACAGATAGAATCTTACACTACATGAACTGGGGGAAACAGTGAGGCAATTCCCCCCCCGAATACTTGCTAATCAGTTTTTGCACTCGAAGAGGTGGCTTCATAAAAGTAGAGCGGCAATTGCAGACGTCCTCTTGACTCCGTATTGCAGAAAATAGTCTATTCGTAAGGCAGGAAATCCCCCCTTTTCTTCTCCAAAGTCTGCTCAACGTAGAGACAACTCGGCCGTCCACACCTGAAGACGACTAGACCAATATCCCACCAACTCTCGAACAACTCTTCTTTTGATTGATACTTCGTCGGTTCCTTCGTCTCTAGTCTCTCTGACGATCACTGCTGCTGATCTCTCACTGATAATCTGATCTGTGGCTTTTACTAACTGGTGATCTCTCTCTTTTACGATCTCTTCATCTTACGATCACTGCTCTCCAAAGTTCGTTCGTCGTATTTATACGGCATTCTGGGGGCGGAGCCTACGGCGAGTGTCACAGACTCCCGAGGTTTCCAGAATAATTAAGAGATTCTAGACGAGGTATTGCATCAGAAATCGCGGCGTTTCTCATGTAACGACGTGATCCACAACACTCCTGCCGATTCTAGAACCATCATGATAACAGGCACCTCCAACACATTGCGCTAGCGCCTCCTTCCTGCCGAACTTCTCGAAAATGCGTTCTCCTTTCCTTTATCTTTCTTTGCTAGGAAGCAATTACCATCACACACACCTTCCGAATGACGTCACAAAAAACCTCCCAGAAAGTGACATCATTATAGACGATATCCAGTCGTAAATAAGCAAGTTTCACTTTTCTCTGAAACAAAAGAAAGCACAGCGTTTTCATCCAATGACAATATTTAATGTTACCAAGTCGTTAATTTTTTCAGCAAATACACTTATTTTCTTGAATAAAGCGTTACTTGCACTAGCGCCATTAGTGAATTAGCAGGACCGTTTACAATCTCCGATTTTGTTCCCCAGGAAAGTTACTCCAGTGTGTGAAAATTGTTACGTGAATTATAGAGATTTCACAAACTATTATTATGGTCATATAGAAAGGCTCGTAACTTTTGCCCAAAATCACGGTTTAATCAAGAGTGAACACATTTGCCCGACTTGTAAGGAAAAGTGCCGTCTTGACTTGAACACAAAAGCCTTTCGGTGCGATAAAACCTAGGTAGTGTCAAAAAAAATAAATAGGTGTAATTTTTTTGTCTCAATATTTAAAAACACATGGTTCTCCAAGTCTCACATGGATATTGAAACTAATTTAACATTTTGCTATCCTCCACTGTAAGGTAAGCTATTTCCTGTATATATTTTGATTATTGTGTGAAATATGCTGGAGTATTGTCTCTCAGTTAGCCTAATGGCCGCTCAAATTTTTCGGAATTGTCATGAAGTGTGCAGGGAAGGTAGGGCCCTTAAGGGGGGTCCCCCCCTGCTAGGCCTAGGTAGGGGTCCGGCTCCCTAGGTTAGGTTAGGTGGTTTGTTTGGTTAGGTAGTGCCCTGGAAATTACTTCTGTTCCCCCCCACCCAAAAACCCCAGTTACCACTGGGGTCCCCCAACAAGGGGGCAATTGCTTGATGCCACCAATATTAATGATCAGTTTAAGCATACTCAATAAAAAATACATCAGAATAATATATATTCTTCTGCAAACAAGAGACTGAGCTCTCCTTTAGATTTACCCAGGAAAATAAAGTTGGAGGGTTTAGTGAATCAAATTTATTACCTTGGAAGGACAAAATACAGACTTGGAGAGAACCTACGGTTAATCTCTTCCCTGGCCAATAGCCGACAGCTGGCAAATATCTTTATAACCAGCCGCCCTACGAAAGTTTCACAGCCGTCACTGCTGTAGTCAAGACGAAGCTCCGCTTTAACTCGAGAAAATTTGGGCCTTCCTGCAAGTCGACAAACTATTCAGTCGCAAGGAGGTTGTAGAACTTTGGTCTCTAAAACTGTCTGTGGACGTGAGCCTGAGTTCTTAACGCTCATATGACCAGATACACCAGCTACTAGAGTTTATTAACTCCCGTGGAATTTACTTTGCGACAGAGACTAACCTGACTAATAGATCGTTCTCTATTAGATTAACCAATATCCCAGGCTCTTGAACTCTTCAGGTTAAGCTCTCTTCACAGCAATTTCTGTTCAATCGAATGGGCTTGCATAGTCCTTCTAAGGTGTTCTTCAAACCGACGTAGGATATGCAGTAGTATAGGTTCAGTGTTCAAACATCCGATAAAATGCACAAAGGACTGGTCCAGAACAGTTGTCAAACAGCAAGCCAGCCTGATAAAGATATAAGTTTTACTCATAGAATTCACAGGGATACTATCATTTTTATCCCAAGCCGAAAGACTGCTGAGAATGGAAAAAAGTTTTGGCAAATAGACCCTCAGTACATGAACACCATTGCAGAAGCTACTTTGCCAATCGCTTTAGTTTCCTTCGACAACTATGGGTCAAGATACGAAGGTGCTTAAAAGCTGTATCAAAAAACTACTGCTAGGATGATTTCAAATTAAGTTTTAACGTAATTTATGAGCGTTTAGTCATAAAACCATGGAAAACAGCGCTTTCAGCCATTCACTGCTTTTAACAGTGAAAGGAAGAGAACCCATCGATACGAGTTTGGACAGCTAGATGTAGGAAAGAGGAACGGAGGTTTATTCAAGGTTAAAATGGATACTGCTAAACAATGAAGGTACTTTACAAAAAATAACATTTTGTAATGTCTACATGGCATCCCTTGATGGAGGCATCCCTTGAAGTGCCCTAACGGCGCTACCACACATCGGATTACTACGAGATAAGAGTCTGCAATAAGATATATTTGAAACAAACTTCGAATTAAACATATCTCAGTAGCATGCAAATTATGAACTGCATTATATTAAATCCGTTATTCAGCATGAACCCGTCAGTCAAATTTAAAACCAAATCCACTACCTCACCACCACCCCCCCACCCCCAACAGTTAAGTTTGGTAGCAACTATCCAGTGTGATATATCCGTATTAAGCTAGTTTTTTTATATTACTATCGTTAGATTCTGAACTACATCTCTAGAGTTTATAAAGAGGACGGCTGAAGAGTACACTTAATATATTCAAATAAAAAAAATACACTTAGGGAATCCGAAGTCTTTAATAGAACTTTGTATTAACCAAAAAACCAGAGTTATGTAAATCACTAAATTATAAGGAAGAATTTTCCAGAACTTTCTGAATGAAGCAAAAAAGCCCAAGCTATATAAAACTAAGTTCAGAGCGTCGTTAAGGCCTGGTAAAGTTACATTCACTGCATTAAGCACAAAAACTAGAAATGAAACGTTAAGCCATGGAAAAGTTCCATGTGCTCACTAAGTAAAAAACTAGAATTAAAACCAAGGCCTGGAAAAGGTCCAATTATTACCACTGAATAAAAAAACTAAATGAAGAAAAATTATTACAGAGAGATTAACAACAGACCAACGAGAGAACTGAAACAGAAAAGAATATTTTGGAGTAGTTAAAAGAAATATGTTGTTGAAGACAAACGTTAAATGCGGACGCCCTCTAATAAAAATTAATAAGGGCAGGTTGTCCATGGTAGATTTTGTCTACCATGGGCAACCCTAATCCACCTTTGCCGGAGCGGCAGCTGCCACCCCGACAAAGGTGGATCTTTTTCAATTTATAAAACCGTTAATTGAAACAAAACATCGCAGCACACAAGCTAGCATAACTGAAGCATGCAATCTCACAAGCATAAAAAGTCTACAAGCAGGACATCTCCGGGACAAAAAAAGCAACCATACCCTAGACTTCTCAAGCAATCAAATAACTTTACTCCCTCACCAGAGACAAGCATTAAGCAAATCCACTTCACACCCTCACTAGAGACAAGCAAGCAAGCAAATCCACTTCACACCCTCAC
>NC_087216.1:59282447-59299947 GCF_015104395.2 Macrobrachium nipponense
CTCGTTTTGGAGTCATTACAATCAAACAGCTTGTGCCCCCATTAAATGGTCAGACTTCTTCCACAGTTCTATATATAGCATAGTTGACGTTCTTCTTTCCAAACCAGACAACGTCACTCAGTTTTTTAATCCATAGAGATAAGTACTAACTTAAGCATTCTTCACTTTTTAATTTTTTACATATTTTTTTTAGTTCATGTTTTAAATTATTATATTTAACTTTTCTATTATTCCATTTTTATCAATATTAACACTGAGTCTTTTTTAATTTGTGTATTTTGTATATTTTACAGCCTGATGATGAGACCCAAAGTCTCGAAATTTGGAAAATATATGTAAGATGCTACGCTGGCCTTTCTCCATCCTATTTATAGTTAAATCTACGGCGTTCCAAATGCCCCAACCTTTCCTGCATATATATATATATATATATATATATATATATATATATATATATATATATATATATATATATATATATATGTTTACGGTATTAGGACTATTGATACTGAGAAAAGTACCACTCGGAAAATGGTCATCAGAAAAATTGCCCATCTAGGAATCGTCCACGGAAATTTGCCCTCCATTGACATACTTAAAAACTTATTATCTGTGATTGCATTTAATTGATAATAGTTAACAAAAATATGGGTGACAAAGAAACTAAATAAAAATACTATACTTTATTTCAAAACAACATTCAAAAAGTGGCACTGTAAGTACAGTTTATAACCACAAGCAATAAACTTTTTAAAAATTTGTATGAGACTTGTTCATTAAAGATATGATTTTATAGGCAATAAAACGTAAAAACTTCATTTTATTAATCCAAGCACTATAGTTTAGGACTATATTTCTAGCCTGACAATCATGTCTTTGTATACATAGTATCTTGAGGCCGAGCCATAGGCCTGCTGCAGTATTCAGTGATAATGAAGTTTTGTGCAGTTATTTACCATGTTATCAGTAAGTCATCAAACCCCCATGTATGCAGAGGACGCAGCTAAAGTTGATCTGCCAGAACACTTAAAGGTAGTAGGCTATTCTTCAATTTTACTATTTTAATTTTACTATTATAACTTTAAATTCCTACTACATTATAGCTTAAAAAGTAAACTTTACAAGCGAATTTAACCAACTAGCTGGTCTACAAGTAAACTTAACCAACTAGCCTGTTTACAAGTAAACTTTACCATCTAGCTAGTCTACCACTGTTGATCATCAAATAACCAACCATAACCTAACTTTAGCTAAGCAATAGCCTAACTTGGCAACCTTCAGTAATACTTATTTTTTCATCTGCCCTTCTCCACAGCTCAAGTCTTGGATAGTTATGAAAGTTAAGTTATTCTTACAGGCTAGCCTAACTTACACTGTATAATGTAAAATAAGTATGTTGAATTATAGGTCAGTATGACTGTTACATGTTATTTAGCTTTATGCATGAAGGGGAAATCTTTCACGTGTCCCGAGCTAGCTGGAGGTCTCATCACGCCCTGTTACTTACTCATATTATCGAATACTAAAGAAAGGTAAGTTTAAAAACGCGTTAATTGGAATTCTAAGTGATCCTAGGAAAGTTGTCTATATGTGCCCTCCTTATCCGTTGTTCTTAACTTGTAAATATGTTTCAGTTCCTTGATCAATTACGTATTGTAGTGCAATGCAAATACTACCTCGGTAATGATATATAAGTGGTCCAAAAAATACATTGCTTTTAAATGTCTTTCCTGGATGTCGTGATGTTCCATAAATACACTATATATATATATATATATATATATATATATATATATATATATATATATATATATATATATATATATATATATATTATATATATATATATAAAATACATACATATATATATATATATATATATATATATTATATATATATATATATATATATATACTAACTGGTGCTTCTATTAATGTATGTATTATTTCTGCAAAGAAATACGTCATCACAAAATATTTTCTACCCCTACAGGATATTTAATTAACTAGAAATTTTGCCGTTCATACCAGCGTTATTTCTTTCCGGGGGCCTACCATAACGTCATGCAAGAGAGGATCTCTAAAACAGGCTAATAAAAGGAAACCCACCCTCCTAAATCTTATAGCCACTGAGTTTGACGACTTCTAAAAAAATTCACTTGGGTAACATGAACCGACTTCTGAATAGCTATGACTGCCTGTTTAGAGCTGACGAACGAATTTTTAGCACGAAAGGTATGCCAGCTGGAAGGTGAATTAAAGAAAAATATTGATGATCATAGAAAAATATGGGTATATTATGTTAAAGAAATCAGGATGGAAGGAAAAACGGAAAGGAAAAAGACATTAGCTCCATTTCTACAGAACTGAAGACTTCCTTTAGTAACGTTCTGTGACATTCAAAAAGGATAGAGGATAGTGCAAAAAATAAGAGTAATTCTGAGGAAATAGCCCATTCAAGGAAAACACTGATTCGATATTCTCTTTGAAAAGTCAGTCTAATGGCAAGCTGATGATCCTCTTTTATTCCACCTTCCGCGCAATTTACCCCGAATCATCCTACTTTCTCCTTCCCCTTACTGTTCATCCCGTTCGTCGTTTTCTGTTTTTATATCTTCTCACTGATTCCTTCCCCGTTTTCTGTCTTTATATCTTCTCGCTGATTCCTTTCCCGTTTTCTGTCTTTATATCTTCTCGCTGATTGCTTCCCCGTTTTCTGTCTTTATATCTTCTCGCTGATTCCTTCCCCGTTTTCTATCTTTATACCTTCTCGCTGATTCCTTCCCGTTTTCTGTTTTCACTTCCATAGTGATGCCTTCGTCGTCGTTCTCAGCTTCGAAGCAGGTCTCTGTCGAGCTCGGAAAATTCTTTCATTTAGAGTCAAACCACTCATAGTGTTGTAAATAAAGAAACGCTGCGGGCTCTGAACTCTGAGTTTGATTATACACTTAAAATCCCTAATCATATAAACTAGTCTAGGTAGGAAAAGCTACGTCTCCTGTCCTATAATTCCTGTTTATTTGAGCCGAAACGTCAAAAGAAAATCTTCGAGGTATTTATGATTCATTTTAAATTCCAGAAGCGCAAGAAAAGGAGAGGTAAACAGCTATACACACTGGGATAACATTTATAGCTTCCAAACAGAGACAGTAAAGTTTTTTTTTTTTTTTTTTTTTTTTTTTTTTTTTGCGAACTTAATTACATCCCGACCGGTTCTTGCATAACGCTCTGATATCCCTGTCGCTGGAAGTGTCTCTCATGTTCCCTTTCTGAATATGTCTGCGGGAAAACAATGTTTAAATTCCGTAGGAAATATTTAACATTAATGATACTTCATAACATCACATATACAATTCAGCATTCACTTTACTCTCCTTAAAAAATACCCTTGTGTTAGCTCAAGCATAAATAACTAAATTTAGTTCATACCACAGGAGCGTATCCTTATATCTTAATTGCTCATGATGAATCAGTTTGTGATAATATATTATTTCGTAAGGCATACTAATTTCCTCTTCAGTTCTTGCAACTACCGTCTGTCTGTCTGTCTTTTCTAAGATCCTAGAATTTCTGTCTTATTTGACGTTAAAACATCCCTTAAAAATTATATCTATATATATATATATATATTATATATATATATTATATATATTACTAATATATATATATATGAGAAATATATGTATGTATTGTACGTGTGTATAGGCACTGCTCGCACAAGGACCTTTTATAGGAAGATATTACAGTATTAGAACTCCATTATCATGGTCTGAAATAGGCTATTATATTTCCAATCTTCGTGAAAAATTACCTTATTATGATCTCATAACTTTAATTTACAGAGCGCTGGATTTTCAGTTTAAATTTCGTTAATGCAAAAATTACTAAAAGCTAATGATATTTTCGAACAAATATATCAAAGTTTTTAATAGCTGTTGCAGAAGATTCTCAACACATCCCTCCTTTCCTGCTCTCGTTCATTACACATTCATCAGCACACGCAAATGTACAAACACAGATATATATGTGTGTGTGTGTGTGTGTGTGTGTGTATTATAATATATATATATATATATATATATATATATATATATATATATATATATATATACATATATATACATATATATATATATCTATATTATAGTATATATATATATATATATATAATATATATATATATTCTCATATTCTCCTTGCCCAATATTAAGTTTTATTTTGAGAAATCCAAAAACTGTCTATTCCAAAAAATGCCTTTGTGCGAAACGACTATACTGACTAAAGGAGGATCTTAACAACCATGAGTAGATATACAATGAATCTTAATAAAAAAAACACTAAAATAACTTTTCAAAGGATTAGAGATAAACACAATTTCTCCAAGTACAAAATATAATTTCTATAAGGGTATAGGAAGATTAAAGATCATAGGAATATTGATTGGCTCCGTGGCATTCTCGATGTTAATCACTATTAATACAATAGCAAAGCAAATGTGCCAACTAATTACAAGCAATATCACTCATCCTAAAGAATCACATAGGTGCATGACAATATGGATCAAGAACATAAATTAGCAACTCTGAACAACATTAAATTGCAGAGCACTATAAGCAAGCATAAGCTCTCACGGGAATCTTAGGTATAATATAATATCAGCTACAGGAGGAGGCACACAGCGGGGAAGGTCTATACAAATCTGCAAAACAGTCAACATTGTAACACAAATACCAATGACGGTAAACTTATGTAAAATCATAAAATGCAAAGTGAGAATTACACAAAATACTCGATTAATCAATACTTCAACATTAATGTAACGAGATTACTGTTAGCAAAGCAGCACACACAAATATCACCTTGACGCTTATTTCACAAGAATCTCGCAATTGCTTGAACTCGCATAGGTCTCTGAAGGAGATGGGAATGATAAGGATAGGTATATGAGAAACAACTTGGAACAGGAATAAGTGCAAGGAACAGTAAGTGAAGGGCCGACAGAACAATTTCCAATTTCATTTACCTTAGTCCGTGGACGAGAAGTGCACAGATAGAGTCACAGCGTCAAAGGAAGGACTTTGGTCATTTGCAGGTCTTCACCAAGGAATCAAAAGGGAAGGCACTCCCCAACAGGCAGCACCCACAGGAACTTCAAGAATGATAAGTTTGGTAGTGCTGTCGGCCAGACGTTTAGGCAGAGACCAGTCTACGGACATCAGAGTCATGGAGGAAGCTAGCCGGTTCAGCATCAAGACACAAGTAGGCTATAGTGCTAGGCCGAGTCGTCAGACGTGACACTGCTTCGGAACAGGATGAGACTGCAGTAACTGGCTAGAGCATAATGTAATTTGGCAGGCCTTGCCAGGCCATATCTATACCTAATTTCGGAGATTCCAGTAACATATTATCCAAACTGGATTGATCTCCTTGGGTTGTTTCATCTCTGGCGCTGATCCACGCAGGTAGCTGAAAAAGGTCTTTGGACGCCGGAAGAGGAGGCGTGGAAGATAGGGTACAATGGTTGCTAGCTTGTGTCAAGAGGTCCGGGTCAGTAGACAGGAATACAGGTGTGAAGAGGCGGGAGGCTGCGACAACAATGGTGAGCGAAAGGGTCAGGTAATTAAGGTTAAGGGTCGGGTGTGAATTCTCGCAATCGAAGGAGCTACTAACTGTTAGTGGCTTCTGTCAAATTAAATCTGGGACCAGATTACAAAGTAAAGACGGGCGACACCTAAGGGATTAAGTGTCGTTGACCCTTTTCGGGGTCGGCGTATGTCCGGTAGAAGACAAGCAATAAATCAAGTTTGACACGTCGTTAAAATTATATAAAGAATGTTTTATATCTACGAGCCGGTGTTTGGAAGCAAAAGAAAAATAAAGTAAATAAAAAATATTTCCACATCTTTCCAAAACATCACAAGAAGAAGGGTTTGTTTTACTGTATCCGTCACATGAAGTAGTCTAATCAACTTCTTTCGATTTTCCTCATATGTGAACTTTTCCTTATTCTCAGAACTCTCTTACGTTATTACCTCAGTAATTCTTCTAAGTTTTAAGTTAAGGCAGAAAAAAGGAAATAAAAGAGTTCAACAAAGAATTCGCAAACTTTTCCAATATAATAAATTATCCTCTCCCAGTATTTCATAAAAATATTATATCATTTTAGTAAATTCTCCATCATCTCTCTCTCTCTCTCTCTCTCTCTCTCTCTCTCTCTCTAACATCTAACTACATTTTCATTGAAAGAAAATCCAAGTCACAACGTGCTGAATAACATCACAGGGATTTCTTCTTTTCCGCCGAGAAGAGAATTTCCAGGTATTCCAGAGGCTGCAGATACTGGACAAGATGACCGAGAGGCGACTCTCCTCTTCTAATAGCCATCAAGAAGGCTTTATTAGCCATAAAGGCCACGAGGACACTTTCTGAAGACAAGAGGTCAGATTATTAATCTGAAAGAGACGTAACATCGAAAATACTGAAAGTTAATGCTATATCATCATTTCATATGTATATATATATATATATATATATATATATATATATATATATATATATGCATAAAAATCATAGTAGATGCAAGTGACTTCATTAAATAAGCGGAAAACCACAGGAAAATGATAGTCAGAAATCCAAGCGCTTTCGTCTTACTAAGATGAAAGCGCTTGGATTTTTATATGGACAACCAAAAATTCATAAACCTAATACACCTGTTAGACCTATTATGGCTGCATACAACAGCCCATTGTTCTCTATCAAATCCAAATATATATATATATATATATATATATATATATATATATATATATATATTATATATATTATATATATATATATATATATATATATATATATATATATATATTATATATATATATATATATATATATAAGCAGATGCGGATACATTTTTGAATATGCCTTTCCTTGATATTCTGAAGTCCCGTGAAACCGTTATAAGTGATACTGTTTATACATGTTTGCAACAATGCAAGACAACCGCCAAAGACGTTAGCAGTTGGCACAGCTTGGGCAGTTCATAAGAGTGTCATGCGTCTCTATATCCCCTCCTGATTGGCCCTTGTATCTATGGTGCCAGAAAAACCAATCAGCTTCTTGCATAACGACGCCATGTGAATGGAGTATTTGAAAGAGAGGCCACACCAGCGATCAAATCAGGTTGTTAGCGGGTCCCATACAGCACAGACAGGGTCGAGACGAGTGCCCAGTACCCCGCAGTTCCATCGCCGTCGGCCGCCATAAAGACGTGTATCGCCGTGAGTATCAACAACAGTCCAACATGCCGTCCGGTTGTGCACTAGTGTAGTTAACGAAATAATAACAAGTAAAAGCCATCTGTGTAGCTAAGAGGGATACACCTGTGTTAAACGTTCTCTCGAGTATTATTTTTACATGTCTTACATAGGATGCATGATAACTTATCTCTCTCTTTCTCTTTTTCCTTCTTATCCCGAGTCCATAAAATAACCAGAAAATCACGTCCAATATAATCTATATATAGTACTATATAATTATATATATATTATATAACTATATATAATATATATTCTAATATATATATATAAAATATATAAATATATAGTATATATTATATATATAATATATATATATATATCTAGATATATATATCCATAAACTATATATATTAATTATTTAATTATAATATAGATATTATTATATATAATATAATATAACATATACATATAATATGTATATTATATATATAATATTATATATAATAGAGTATATATAGATATTTATTATTATAATAATACATATTATTATATATAATATTATAATATATATATATAATATATATATATATTATATATCTATATCATATAATAATTATATATAATATATATATATATTAATATATACCATATGAAGATAAAAGCCCATAAAAAACACTATTTTAACGTTGCCAAACCAATATTTATTCGAGCACTCCCTTCTGTGCTCCTGATCACTGGTAAAATATGGACATAAGATGTCTTACGAGAGTATATATACAAAAACATATGTAGGTCGGCAGTAAGTCTCTGTTGGTGACCCACGAAGGTGGGAATTAAAACTATTCCCTGGTGACTTTCTGGCCTCATTAAATCCCGTCTGGAGAATCGTCCGGTGATCGGATGTTCTTGGACACCTTCTTGAGGGAGCAGCCTAAGGATTAGTTCGTCGATGTCATCCGATTCCAATGTCCTCCTGACCGGTTCATATTGTTGGTTTGATTGATGATAGCAGATTCCAGCATTTTCCTTTTGTACAAACAGCTACTTTAGAAAATCAGCTCCACCCACTCTAATATGTAGGAAAATCCCCGAGTTCTCTGATGCATATCGCACTGATCTTTTGTGTTTTGCTAATCTTTGCGAGATTGGTCTACCGGTTTCCCCAACGTAAATCTCGTTACAATTGCTACACGGTATCTTGTAAACTTCGGCTTCATCTCCTCTTTTATTAGGTATACGTTAATGAGCGGACTCCCGATGGATTTGGGATAATGGAAAACAAAAGGATTATTAGATCTGAGGTGTTCTGTGGTTTTTTGGATGTTTTCATCGTATGGAATTTTTATTTTATTGCTGAAGTCTATTTGTCTATTTTGAGTAGGACCTCTATAGTATATTGTATTCGCTTTATTTAATGGTGTTTTGGCGGATCGCGTTCAATTCTTTATCTACGTACCCATTTGAGCATATTCTAAGCCCCCTGAGGAATAGGGTGCACCTGACCATGATCTTTACGGATACATCGTGGTAACTTAGGAAATAAATATATGAAACAGCGAAAGAGGATTTCCTGTATACTGTGAACGCATATCTATTCTGCTCTTTCGTGAATAGTACGTCAAGGAACGATAATTTCTGAGCTAGGATTTAAAGGGCAGTGTCACTCATCTCAAAAACCTCAAACAAGTATGGATTAAACACTTATATCGGTGGTTTTTGGTTATTTTTACCTATAACCCCCTTCCCAATCCTTCTCACTTTCCCATTTCATACCGGGACTGAACTTGGACTTGAAAAAAGTATCAGAAGTGCCATTACTCATCTCAACAACCTGTATGGATTAAACACTAATATCTGTCGCTTTCAGTTATTTTTACATGTCTCCCCCCTCCCCCTTCGCACCCCTCCTCCCTATCGGGGATGAACTTGGACTTAAAGGGCATCTGGAGTGTCACTATTCATCTCAGTGACCTGGATAACTATGGATTAGACACTAACAACTTTTTTTTCCGTTATTTTTACATTTCACCCCTTCCCACACCCAACCCCTTTGGTGCCTTTGATATTTTACCCCGCAGAATTCTTTTCCAGATGGTGGGGCATATTTATGCCATGTTTGATTGAAATTGCTCGATGTATTTCAGAGTTATCCTGGGACATGCACACTCATACAAATGCATACATACACTTATATATATATATATATATATATATATATATATATATATATATATATATATATATATATATATATATTATATTAGCATTAGAAATTTCCCTTCCAATTTGCTATCGATATAATATTCCAGTTATGATATTTGAAAAAAAACACACAGATATTTTTTTTAATATTTGTTGTAGATTTTAACACGAGGCTCAAAAATTCTTCTAATCCATAATATCTTCGGACTTTTAGGTAAAGAGAAATACAATGAGTTTATACATTGCATAACGATAGTATGAGTTTAACCGTTTCGTAGATTTAAACTGAACATCAGGAATTTCCATCAAATAAAACCGAAAGTTTCAACCAAATATTCTAACAAAATCAAAATCAAATTACAAAAATAGACTACATTTTCAGCACTGGATTTTTATTTGAAAAATATCCTCTTTGAAGCTAGTTTTATGTGACAGATTATTAGGTAAAAATCATACAAGGTTCGTGAACGAAAGAAATATTGACATAAACGAAGAAATTTAGCTTATATGTCATATTACTAAAACCTGAAGTAGAATGACTGCATGCGCACAATGCATTAAGGCGCTCAAACAGAATGGACAACAGCAGAAAGTGGTTTTCATTAGAGAAGAGGAACACCAAAATGAAAGGAGAGATAGCAAACGAGAATATACAATAAGAGAAAAAATAGACGTAGGTACAATGTAAACCATCGAAATACAAAATACGTGGGGCGAGATCCCCCTGAATTTTCCAAATGTAAAACGAAAAAGTTACGAGACGTTATTCTGCTGTCATGTAAATTCTTCACTAGGCTAGGCTAGGAAAGGTATTTTCAGGTAAATTCGATCAAAATCCATGAGTTCGTCCTTGGATCTATTCTCTTTCAAGTCTTCGATTATTTGAAGATTAGAGGGATTGATGTTCCTGGCTTTCACTCTATCACGAATCAGTTTCTATTCAATATGATATATATATTATATATATATATATATATATACTATATATATATATATATATATATATATATATCTATATAATATATATATCATATATATATATAGATATATATATATATATATATATATATATATATATATATATATATATATATATATATATATATATATATATATATCTTATATTATATATATCTATATATATATATATATATATCTCTATATATATTATATATATATCTCTATACTATTTATATATCTAGTATATTATATATATATATATATCTATATATACATATATATATATATATATTATTATATATATCTATATCTATAATCTCGATCTATATATATATATATATATCTATATCTATATATATATCTATATATATATATATCATATATCTATATATCTATATAATCTCATACTATGATATATATATATATATCTATATAGATATATACTATGATCTATATATAGATCATATACTATATATAATATATATAGTATATATAGATATAGATATATATATATATATAACTCTATCTCTATTTAAGTATATATATATATATATATATATATATATATATATATATATATCTCTTATATGATTATATATATATATATAGATCTAGATATATGATATATATATATATATATATATATGATAGATATATATATATATATATAGATATATATATATATATATATAGATATATAGATATATGTATATATATATATATATATATATATATATATATATATATATATATGTGTATATCTATATCTATATATATATATATATATATATATATATATATATATATATATATATATATATATAAATAATTATAAATATATTTGTTTATATCCATTATCGACATCTGCATAAATATCCATCCTTTATCCACACGAATTAGAAGCCCTGCTAAACCTACGTACATCCACTTCCCCGGCGTAGAGTAATTACGAATCCAATCTCGCTTAACATAATAGCAATCTTCACCTGCATAATCCAGTCAGTACTCAGAGAAATCTCATTACCGTCATCCCTTACTTAAGCCGTAAGAAGTTTCCTCATTTTTTAGGGGGGGAAGGACGGAAGACAAAGAAGGCCGTTGGTGGTGATTTGGTAAATGGACTCACCTCATGAGTAATGGTCGATCAAGTTTGGATTTTCATTATTTGCAGATGGAGGCGATTGAGTTGATTGCCTTTGGAAGTTCTCTCATTAGTTCCCATGAAAATACAAACCATTTAGATTCTGACAAATCTCCCAGAGAGCAACTTTTTCGACGGTGGTGCAGCTCTTAGAGAAACTGAATTATTTCATCGTATTATTGAACATTTAAGTTTAACTATAAATAGACGACTATCAGCAGAATTACCAGACGGAAATGATCAACTGACAAATACTATGTACCGGCCACATGCGTGTCCAGACAGCGGAAAAACAACCAAGACACTTTTTCCTCAATGGGTCACCTGGCGAGAAGAGCAAGTGGTCGAAGAAACACAACTTCTCCCAGGCATTTTTTAGATATAACTTTGTAACCATTATTGTCACAACTTTCATTTATCACATTTCTTTTTTGATCATCGCTGTATGTAATTGCTATGCCAGCTCTCCGATCATGTACCAGTAATCTGCAACTGAATTTCCTATATCAAATTGTATGCATGTTTATATCTTTGAAGAAATACAGACGACCAGACTTAATCCCTGTTACGATTTGTCAAAGACTTGTAACTCCATTGCAGCATGCGGCAGCCAATAACCCTTGTGAATATTCTGTACATGACTCAGTTCTAATTAAGTAATAAACCAGGCAATAACCAGTCGGCATATCAGTCAGTACGTTCCTTACAATGGTGAACCCGGAGTGACGACACGTCCGATGTCCTTCACACTGGTGAACCCGGTGTGACCTGAAGAGACCAACACGGAGATGTCCAACCCGTGGAGATGACCGACCTTGCCCTCGCTGCCTCCTCCACACGCCTACCGCCTTTTCTTTGGGGCAGAAACGATCTTCCCAGATGCCATCCTCAAGTACCAGCCAGACAACATCTTTGAGTAGATTACTTGAGGAGCACCCGATGTCATCCTTCATATTTTGTTTTGACTTCCTTTTCATCTTCCTCTCTTATATTCCGTCCCATGCATTTTTCCTTTCTTTCCACGTACTTATTTAAGTCCCCCATTTTTCATCTCGTGCTTTTCTTCCATGTTTCTCTTGAATCCTTTAATTTTCGTTCTTCTCCCTTCCTCTCCATGGCACCATCATGTTCTCCAAACATTGAAGGATAAAACCTATTAGTTCCCAAAGCTGCTGTAATATTTGTCCTCTTGGAATTTCACCCTCTGCTATTTTACTTGTTCACAAGTACGCACACACGTATGCGTAACTGTGCGTGTACACCTACACGTACACACAGTCACACACACACCACACACACACACACACACACACACACACACACACACACACATATATATATATATATATATATATATATATATATATATATTATATATATATATATATATATATATATATATATATATATATATATATATATATATATATATATATATATATATATATATATATATATATATATATATATATATATTACAATACATTGCCGACCGTTCATGTAAAAACACCAGTTTCCCTCTAGATCGATTCGTTACATAGCAGGTTTCTCTGTTAAAAGAAAGAAGGTAGAACATCAAAAAACGAGTTAGGGTGGAGGAAGTCAACTAAATTTAAGAGTAAAGAAGAAGAAGACGTAGAAAAATTAGCATCTTTGAAAGAGTTTCTGGAATAAGAGCCTTCTGGTATTCGTAAGTGTGGTAAATGATATTTCTGTAAGAATGAAAGAGAGGAAAATTTGGACACAAGAAAACCTGCCAGTGATTATTTGCTCTGTTGGTAACAAACGTCCTATCATTGACGAAGGCTACAAATTAAAGGCTATAAAATGTGCAAAGAGTCAGTTCGAAGGGCATATTGCTGAAAACATAAGTAAAGGAAAATAAGTAATATAAGAGAATATGAAAAGTTTGTCTGGTGTTATTTATTTTTGTATCTAATAGACCATAGCATTTTCAACTTTATGACATTACGATTTCATTTCAGAGAAGGGTTAGAAACCTCATTATTGAATATGAAGCAGTTACATGAACAAGGCGAGATAAGACCTCCATCTTACCCGGTGCATGTGCTAAAACCTACAGTCAAATAGTGCGTTGTTTCTCCAACGAAAATTTAACAAATACACTATATTTTAATAGAAATAATTATTCTGTTTTGTTTAACATGCCTATTGTTTATTTTTTTACATTTCATTCTAATGAATAAAACATAAGTATCATATCTTAAAATTCCTGTATCTTTAACTCAAGGATAAACACGTTTTTCAGGCCTTCTTAAACTTCCCATAGACCTTTCCTACTCCGCAATAAGAACAACAGCATCATCACTAACAAAGTAGTTTTTAGGCTTACTCCCCGAGTAAGCGAAAAACATGAACGTAAGTGGAAAAGCATGTTATTGACATGTATGGCTTCTAAGAGGAATTGGACCAGGAAATGAAAAAGTTGGTCGTAATAAAAATCTCAACATGTATTGGTGCGTGAACGGGTGTGTGTATGCCTATGTGTATGCAATTTGCAAAGCGAATTATACATGGAAATTTGTAGCAGTTTTCATGGTAAGCATTTTTCACAATCTTTATAATGTTGCTGACATTAACAAAATACAATTAAGGAAACATTATAGTTTTATTTTTACTATTCTATTATAAAAATATTTTCATGTTTATATCGGGACAGCTTATCATTTTCAAATTAAATCATGATAAATAGTGATATGAAGTAAAGGCCAAAAGAAAGTGACAAGATTGTGGAGTCTCGAAGTCAAGGTTAAAAAGTAAACACGTAAAAGTAAAGGATCGTTCCGAAAATGGTGAAACTAAGTCAAATCACAATAATCAGAGAGAGAAGGTGGGCTTTGCTCTCATAGAGTATGTGACACAAGGTAGGTAATAACTAGTTTTCGTTCCCACCATTATCCCTACATTAGGGGTCGGTTGCCTGGTGCGCCTTCTCCTCCACTGCCTTCTATCAAAGGCACCATCCTCCACCAAACCTCTTCTCTCCATATCTTCCATCATTTTATGTCGCCATCTAATTCACTGTCTCTCTCTCGATCTTCTTCCTCTAACAGGTTCCTTCCCAGCCGTCTTCACTCCCTCCTCGTCATCCATCATTAAAACATGCCCATACCATCTCAATCGTGACTCTCTTACAGTATATGGTGACAAAAACTGTGACCAAATGGAAATATTGTTAACCTATAATTACATTATAGCAGTGCTTCTGTTACTGATCATTTTTGAAAAGGTAAAATTTATGGAATTTGAAAGAGGAAATAATGATGAGCAAGGTGTATAACCTAATCCCTGATGACAGGACAGTAATATACAGCAGATTTTGCACAGGTAGCTCATATTTGAATGTTAATATGAATCCCATTTACACTTTTTTAATGTGTCCTCTTTGGGCAGAATATGTCCTTTGCGTTGGAAATTGCCTTCATGGATTATATTCCAAGTTCGATAATTACTTAAAAAATAAAATCAAATATCATTTTTAATATGCACCATATAGTGTAGTACCTTAAACAAGGTAAATTTTTCGCCTCAAAAGATAAACCCAGAATGCATTTCTCGCAAGCAATCCTTGAACGTAGCACGCCATCCTTCATCATTCCCCAAATTTGACACCTGGACAACGAAATTTTATCTCTTTCATTGCGTTCGGTTATTACAAGTGACAAGGAAGAAACTCTGAACTACCGACCAGTAAAGAATGACTTTGCTGTCACGACACTCAAAGGAGTTGAGTGCATTTTCGGATATGCAAATTCCCTTTCGCCTCATCATTTGGCTATTTCCTTTTTCTTCTTCTTTCGTTGCTGATTGTCGTTGATGTTTTATGAAAACGAATGTTCGGTATACCTATGCTGTTATACTAAATATCGGAAGCTGAGTATGTGTAGTGTGTTTGTGTAAAATATCAATGCACGTGCATTTCTTACCAGCATGTGTATTTGTCCTCCAATATATAGAATAAATGCGACGCTTAATGGAGCTGTGTAGCAATGGCCGAAGCTACTTTGAGATTCAGAGCCTTTGTCCTAGTGTTTATCCGGAATAACTTTTTTTCTGCGTATTTGACAAAGATGTTACTCAGCCATAGTATAATTTATATACCTATCTAATTTTCGGCAGCATTTGTTATTACTTATAATAGAGAAAAGTATATTCATAGAAGTCAGTGGCGGAACACTCTAATGTTTGGGTTCAAAGTTATACTCCTCCCACAAGGTGATGACAACAAACAGCTGTCTCTGAAAGTCTGAATGACTATTCGTACGTTGTCAAGGCTTCAATAATGGCGGCTATGATAAGTCATTGTCCCCATGGTTACTGGACAGCTTTTGTGATTCGACTCGCACAATTGTTTAGAAGTGAGGAGGCCCGTGGCCAACTCTGCGTAAGCTTGAACAGGTAAATGAATAATAGGGCCCTTTTTTCGGTAAGGAATACACCCGAACATCCAAGGCTATCAAGTTTGCGTCATTTGTTGACTTCCATAAGGTGCAGAAACATAATTAAATATGTTCTCAATAGCTGTTGATTTCTTAGTAAAATATAACCGGCGGAACAACATTAAAACTTGCTTTGCCAAAATAAAAAGAATGTCATGGGTTATAATGCATTACTGAATGACTTCTATAGGTCCCAGTGCTTGGCTTGAAGTCCAAATTATATAATTTTTCAATGGAGAAGTAGTGAAAGAAAGTATTTTCTCGGATTACTATGGAAACCCTTTTCTTCAAGGAGTCTAGCACTCGACCGCATGGCATATATCCTAAATGCTACTACTGCTACAACTACAACTACTACAAAGTGTAAACAAGGAGTATTGGTTGTACTTCATTGTTGCCAGAAATGGAGACCTTTTCACGAATAGAAAACTATCCATCGAGAAGGAGACAAGTTAAGACGTCATAAGTTACGTCATTATATTTTCGAAAGATATTCCTCTGAGTTTGCTGCCGATGTATACAAGAAGTCGGTGTTACTCTTATAATCACCTGAATTATGCAACTATCGTAATACAGAATACAATAAAAACTTAGGCAGGGATGTAAGATAAACTGTGACAAAGTGTCATCTTTGTCAGATACATTGATAAAATTTTATTGCGGAAAAACACCAGGACACCGGCTGTGAATCTAATAGTGAATGGTAAAGCGTCGATAAGCAACACTTTTCTCTTATTGGTGACACAAGTCATAGTAACTACCGCACCACCCTTGAGTATATGCCATAGACCCCTTAAATAGAAGGACTAGTATCTTGCACTCTCGGGTTGCGAAACTTGGGTCCCACTATTTTATGACGTAATATGTTCACTGTATGTAAACAATGATTTGTATGTATGTAAACAATTATTTGAATGTATGTAAACAATGATTTGAATGTATGTAAACATTTTTTACATTTATTCACTTTTAGTGCCGTATGTTAGTCATAAAATGGGCCTATTTAAGGAGTTTATGTTTTAGTCGAAAAAGGAATGTAATCTAGCAACATGTTGATAAACTAATTGCCAAAACTGTCTTAGACCATAATTGATATAATTTATTAAATTTTGTTTCAGGGGTTTCTACTAACAACGCACAATGCCTAAGAAGTGTAATGTCTACGGATGTCGAGGAAATTACAGGGATGAACCATACAAAGAAATAGTATTTTTCATTTTCCAACTGATGAAGTGGAGCGAAACCGTTGGATCGATGCTATGCTAAATGAGCGTTCCAGTTTGCTACAGCTGAAGCAGATCTATGCCTGTGCTCATCATTATGACTGTGAATGGATTACAGTTAAAGGAGAGAAAAGACCAAGTCATCCACCATCCATTTTCCCTGGAGTTTCAAAGTCATGCTTTAAAGCAGGTCCCCCTCAGCACCCAGAATTACAACTGCTTCAGCAGAGACCCGAGCTGAAAACGAAAGACTCCGAAAA
>NC_087216.1:59304947-59307447 GCF_015104395.2 Macrobrachium nipponense
GAGAGAGAGAGAGAGAGAGAGAGACTTAAAATATCGAAGCATCAAACAATATTTTTTCGAATGTTGGTGCTATGAGGAAAGACAATAGAAGAAAGGAGAAAAACAGGCACAACAAATAAAGCGATTGTTCGCTGTCTCTGAAACTTGTACAGAATTGCAAAAAAGTTGCTAAATTGAATTTTTTTCATCCTCATGAATAATAAAACCTGGAATCCTTTGTCCATCCTCTCATGGCTGACGCAAATGGCTCATTGCAAAAGCAATGTTAAAACTGGAATTCCTTTGAACAATGTGATATTTGCAGTATGTGAAAGATAAATAGAAAAAATACTAATTTTTAAAATAAGTCAGCTAAACATATTACTAAATGACTGTTTCAGTAAGTAGAATGATTTCATACACAGTTTATGAAAGAAAGAGGAAAACATTATAATAATAGCTTGAGCTGTATTGACACCAAGATCCTATATTCAATGAAGTCATTTTCGACATCTAGCTTATCATTTGCTCTGCAGAAGCAAAAGGTAACCTAGATTCTGGAGATCTCACTATATGGGAAGCCGGAGAGACTAAGCCCTTGAGTGGAAAAAATAAAATGGTTTGTTCATTATGGTAAGGATCACTGAGGAGGAACTAGTGAAGACGCCTTGGGTGGAACGTGTTAGGGAATAGAAGGTCGACGGGAAGCAAATTCCCGAGATGTATACGAGTATTATACTAGTACCATCCCCAGTGAATTTGCCATGCCCCTAGGTTAGTTTAGGTTAGGTTGGGTTAGGTCAGTTCCAAAAAGTGTCAAGATAATGATTAGGGTGCGGGAAACATAATGAGACTATTTTCAAGAAGATACTATGGTTAGTTTTCAAGATATGGCTTACATCTTTTTCATGAGAGGTCGTGGCACTTGCTTACAGCTAGTGCATATGCCGATGGGAAGGCAAAGGATTTCATGATGTGAAGTGATGGAAGACTGGAAGAAGACGTTTAAGAAAGGACGACGATTGTAATTAGATTCAGTTGAAGAATAAGTATGGAAGCAGCCAACCCCTTAGCTTACAGATAGTGTTGGATAATATGCCAGAGAACCTACTTAAAGTAGATTACTAAGCAAAAGAGATGTAGCAACATGTAACCTCTCTCAATACAGCGATCAAATTCTGTTATCTAAATTTTGCAATTCATACCTGGAATATATATATATATATATATATATATATATATATATATATATATATATATATATATATATATATATATATATATATATATATATATATATATATATATATATGTATATATATATATATATATATATATGTATATATATATATATATAATATATATATGTATATATATACATATATATATATGTATATACATATATATAGTATATATATATATATATATATATATATATATATATATATATATATATATATAAATACTTACCCTTGAAAATCGCAACATGGATATTTTCCATGTATCTTGAATCCCTGAGAGTTTCCCAATTTATTCCACAAATGGCTAAGATAGATTCTCAGTTCTTCCTTTGGTATTCATCAAGAAAAAAAAAACATGAATTGCAAATATTACATTTTACAAGTGAACAACAAAGGAAAATGATGTAATTATTCCCCTCTGGTGGCAGAGACCTGGTAAGTGTGGTAAGGTGTTAGCGAGTATAGGACCCCTACTGTGGACCGCCGAAACCCACCAGTCTAATGTATTGCTGGCTTTCTTTTCCTATTATGATAACCTTCAGCCTAAGAAACATGCGCATAAAAATGATTTGGCAAATCAATAACTGTAAGAGGTAGCTCATATGACTGATTAGAAGAAAATTAGACTTAGAGCATTATTTTTGAGACCGGGAAATTGTTCCAAGGCAAAGCTGGCTTACAAGCAAAACCTTTGCTTTGTTCATAAGTGATCAATTAGCTTATGGATTTAAAAAAAAAATTATGAACATCTTTGACTGATATTATTAGGAGTGCTTGCGTTCATTTTCAGATTTATGAAATAAATATGAAATAGCACTTCTTGCTTTGCAAAAGATCTTATTCGGAACTTTGAAGAATTTGAAATTGAAGTTATATAAAAGAAAAAGTAATGATGGGAAAAGCAGTTCTGGAGCAAATTGAGCAAATATGAAAAAAAAATCCGAAAAGTACCTGAGGCATTTCAAATTCTTACGGGAAATGGATTACTACACAACAAACTCACGTTTACATTGAGATTTAGTTAAGAAAAATTCGGAAAAGTAGACATTTAAAAGGTGTTAGGAGGAAAGTGATAAATCCTGAAAATCTTAAAACTTACAATCGTTCATGAGTTAATGTACGCCTAATACCTTTCGTGACCAACGTGGCTAATGCGTTGGCCCTAAATTCGTGGTTCGTGACGTCGCATTATTCAGCCAAATGGAGACGCGTTTAAGATGTCAGCTGGTGACGTCCATACTGCTCGCCCTAGAACACGCTAGCCTGCTTTTTTTTCCTTT
>NC_087216.1:59314947-59319947 GCF_015104395.2 Macrobrachium nipponense
CCTTACAGTTCGTTCGGGTTGCCCCAGGTCCCTCAGTGTGAGGCGCCTCTAATGTCTACCAGAGAGTTGCTAGTACATCTTCCGGTATATTTTGCATCTTCCAATCTTGGATGGTCTGGGATGCAGTTTAGATATTTGTCGAGCTTATTCTTAAACACATCTACGCTCACTCCTGATATATTCCTCAGATGAGCTGGCAACGCATTGAATAGACGCTGCATTATCGATGCTGGTGCGTAGTGGATTAATGTTCTGTGCTTTCCTTATTTTCCTGATATAGTTTTGGGCACTATTAATCTACCTCTGCTTGCTCTTTCTGATATTTTTAGTTCCATGATATTTTCTGTTATTCCTTCTATCTGTTTCCATGCCTGAATTATCATGTAGCGTTCTCTTCTCCTTTCTAGACTATATAATTTTAAGGATTGTAGTCTTTCCCAGTAGTCTAGGTCCTTAACTTCTTCTATTCTAGCTGTAAATGACCTTTGTACACTCTCTATTTGTGCAATATCCTTTTGATAGTGTGGGTACCATATCATATTGCAATATTCAAGTGGACTACGAACATATGTTTTATAAAGCATAATCATGTGTTCAGCTTTTCTTGTTTTGAAGTGCCGTAACAACATTCCCATTTTTGCTTTACATTTTGCCAACAGAATGGCTATTTGATCATTGCATAACATGTTCCTATTCATCATCACACCAAGGTCTTTAACTGCTTCCTTATTTGTGATTGTCTCATTATTAGGTCCCCTATATGCATATAGCTTTCCTTCTCTGTCTCCATAATTTATTGATTCAAATTTATCAGAGTTAAATACCATCCTATTTACCTCTGCCCAATCATATACTTTGTTAAGGTCTCTTTGTAGAGCGTTCCTATCTTCATCACAAGTAATTTCTCTACTTATTCTTGTGTCATCAGCGAAACTACTCACTACCGAATCCTTAACATTACTGTCTATGTCTTCAATCATAATAACAAACAATATTGCAGCTAGCACCGTACCTTGTGGCACACCGGATATTACCTTGGTTTCATCCGATTTCTCATAGTTTGCAATAACTATCTGTTTTCTGTTGTGTAAAAATTCTTTTAACCATCTTCCTACTTTATCTACGATATTGTGTTTTCTAATTTTCTTTGCTAATATATTATGGTCTACTTTGTCAAAGCTTTTGCAAAGTCTAGATAAACCACATCTGTTTCGTTCCGCTTTTCATATTTTTGAATATGTTCTCACGGTGGACTAACAGTTGGGTTTGTGTACTTTTTCCGGGTACGAAACCGTGTTGTCCTATATTAAACAAATTATTTTTTATTAAATGTTTCATAATATTTTTCTTCATTACCCTTTCATACACTTTCATAATATGTGATGTTAGACTCACAGGCCTATAATTACTTGCCTCTAGTCTTGATCCACTTTTGAAAGTAGGGGTGATATATGCTAATTTTGTGCTCATCATAAATCTTGCCTGTATCTACACTTTGTCTTAATAATATTGCAAGTGGCTTTGCGATAGAATGAACTACTTTCTTTAACAAAATAGCAGGGACTCCGTCCGGCCCTGCAGCAGCTCCATTTTTAATTTCATTAATTGCCTGCACAATATCAGCTTCATTAATTTCTATGTCAGCTAAATATTCACTATTTTCGTCCCTTACTTCTATATCATTATCTTCATTATCTATTCTAGGGGTGAATTCTCTCTTATATCGTTCTGCCAGTATGTTGCAAATTTCCTTTTTTTCATTCGTTAATCTCCCTTCAATTCTCAGAGGGCCTATTTCTATTCTTCTTTTATTCATCTTCTTCGCATATGAGTATAATAGTTTGGGGTTTTGCTTGATATTTAATAGGGTTTTTTCTTCCAAGTCCCGTTTTTCATTTTCTTTTGATTGTATAATCTTTTGTTCTGCATTTTCTATCTTACTTTTTAGTTCTATAACTTTCCATGCATTTTTTTCTTTTGCAAGACCTTTTTTCCACTTTCTGATTTTCTGGAACAAGATCCTTCTGTCTCTTGGTATGCATGAATGATGTTTACTTTTCTTCTTCGGTATATATTTACCACTATTTTCTCCAATATTTTATATAATATCTCCGTATTTACCCTTATATCTTCACTTACGAAATGTTATCCCAATCTTTGTTTAATTCTTCATTAATTTCTGACCATTTTATATTTTACTGTAGAAGTTGTATTTTCCATATCCTTCCCACTTTTTCATTTCTTGCTTATCTCTATTTTCACTTGCTTTGGAATGAACTGTTAATTCTATGACATTATGATCTGAAATACTCGCATTATAAACTATTATTTCTTTAACATAATTCATCTCGTTCACAAATACTAGGTCTAAAGTATTTTCCTTTCTTGTTGGCAGGTGATTTATTTGTTGAATGTTGTATTCTAGTAGCATATCTAATAGCTTTTCAAATTGCCTCTTATCTTCTGCACTACTATTACTCTCTTTTTTATATGTATAAGTACAACCACAGTCTCCTATTCGCTCTTTCCATTCTACGAAAGGAAAGTTGAAGTCACAGATAGGAGAATAGTCCAGTCCTTGTGATTTCTACATATATCATCCAATTTTTCAATTATTAAGTCAAACTCTTTAGTATTAGGAGGTCTATATATTACTATGTTCATCAATTTTTCAGATTTAAATTCTACCGCTATTAGTTCACATTCTGAGTTACTATATTTCTCATATATTTTTCCTTGTTTTTTGTCTTTCCCATATATTGCGGTTCCCCTTGATTCCTATTTTTTCTATCTGATCTATAAGTTTGGAACCCTTTTATTTGATCATCATTCCCAGTCTCTTGGGAATACCAGGTTTCACTTATATTCATTATATCTATTTTCTTTTCATTTTGGGTTAGTTCTTCTAAGTACTCTATTTTTCTTTTTGAGTTACTCGTAACTAAACCCTGCGCATTCATCACTATGATGGTTTGCGTGTTTTCTCCTTCATTTAATATTGGTAGTAATAAGGATTTTCCATGTCTCTTTCCTGTTCTGGTATGTTGTTCTTTTTTCATTTCCAGAAATTCTGACATTAAAAAATCCAACTTTTCCATAATATTTGATCTTCCTTCATCATAATTATTCATTTTGTGTCTGAATCTGCAATTTTCTCCGTTTCTGCAATATCCTCTTGCATAATAAATACAGTTATTATCTCTTGAGTAGAATTTCGGAGCTGATGCTTTGAAATTTTTTGCTGACACCTCTGCATATCTCATTGGTGGTTTGCTTTTCTCTTTTACCTGATATTCTTGATTTCTCTCTTTATTTGTTTCTTTCTTATTTTGGATTTTATTACTTGGTTGGTTATTTATTTGATTATGATTCATGGCTACAGGGTGCATATATTTGCATTTTTTGTCGAACTTACATCCTTTTCCTTCTTTTAGGTTTGTACATATTTTTGGATGCAGATCTCTGCAATCATCCCCATAGCCATCTAAGTATGCACATTTACCATATATTTCATAGTTTTGACATACCTTAGGATGTTTGTAGTAACATCTTTCTCCAAATCTGCAATTCCCTCTTTTCAAAAGGTTGCAGATTTTGTCTTTCTTGTCAATTTTTTCCTCTTTCCCGTCATTGTGTAGATCTGGGTAGAGCCTCTTCGGGATTTGCTTTTCTGTTGTCATATCGTAATTTATTTCTTCGTAGGTATGCTGCTTTATTGCCTCATATGTAGTATCAATGAGTATCTCTGCATCCATACTTTTATCTTGTTCTTTGTTTTCCTTATTTTTTTCTGTCATTTCATTTTTGTTTACTTCTCTTCCGTTTTCCTCTTCTTCTTTTTCTTCTTCTTCTTCCTCTTCTTCTTCATCCTCAACTATTTGTACATTCAATCTTGATTTAATAACATTGTCTATCCATGATAGACATGGATAACAAAAAATTCTTGTATCTTTTCTCAAATCTTGCATTACCTCAGCACACTGTGGATGGGTCGGAATGTTGCATGCAGCACATTTTCTGATTAGGTTTTGTGGATTGACTATGCTATACCAAACCTTACACAGTTTGCATGCTTTTGGCATTCTTTTTCCTAATGCATCAATTAGGATATTCACAAGATTCACCTTATTCATTTTCTTTGTCGGAATATGTTGGTTTATGTATATTTTCTTTATGAGTCTCTTGACCACTTGGATTTTATTTGGAACTTCTTCAATTATTTTCAAGATGTTTTCATTAGATTTGTTCCAGTTTGAAGGATTATATCCTTCTAATATATCTATGAATGCTTTTGTATCTTTTTGGTTAGGACTGTTGCTGATTTCATAGATGAGAAATGCCAGTTCCCTTCCTGCTACCTCATCGTATTGCGAATCCGCCAAGCAAGCTAAATTACGCCACCTCTTCCCGCAGTTGGAACTTACTGCCATCTTGTTCTGATTTCAGTATTACACTTGTTAAACTAACTTAGAAGACGCTTTATCCTACTATTTTCACACTAATCTTATCACCGATAGTTCACGAACACTTCTAGATATTTCTCAAATTCTAGTCGTATGTTAAACTTGTGATATCTGTTGATTAATCTGACTTCACGCGGGTACGTCTCACCAAGCAAGATGGCTACTACGAGAGAGAGAGAGAGAGAGAGAGAGAGAATAATTCTGACATGTGCGTGAGAGAGCAATTAATAGGAGGTCCTCACCTGATCCAAATCGTTCATTCCGAATGAGTCTGGACCTCTCAGATGAATCTGCGTTCGCTGATTGCTTTCGCTAAGGGCCACGACGATTCGGTGTGGAAATCAACGGTCGCTTTTCGAATATATATTTTCTATTCTCCCTTCATTTGATATCCGTTCGCATTATTCATTTATTCGTTGATAACTATTTTTTTTTAACTTTGATTATATGACTGTGGCGATTTCCACGTCATAACGGAGGATCGTTCACTATTTTTCAGAACCGTGAATTTTGATTCTATTGAGCGTTATTTTCTTT
>NC_087216.1:59324947-59329947 GCF_015104395.2 Macrobrachium nipponense
ATATATATTATATATATATATATATATATATATATATATATATATATACATACACACACACACACACACACACATATATATATATATATATTATATATATATATATATATATATATATATATATATATATATAATTTCTATAAAACTCGTGGAGAGAAAGCTTAACTCAGTCGTGGTGCTGGTTGTTCAGTCAGTGGGAAAAACTAAAATAAGAAATGTTTGTGACAGATTTATAGTAGAGTATTCTTTGGTTCGATATACCAAGTCCTTTATATCATATTCAATCTGTACCCTACGTAATAGAATTCATATACATTAATCATAGCTCTTCATATCTATATATAAGTTTCCTTCATTTCCTTTAATATAGTAATAGTTCAATACATGTTGTGAACAAACGAAGGCATTAACCTCTTACGTAATAGGTCGTATAGGGTAATTTTGTCAAGGGCGTACCATAATTAGCTTTTCTCATGCTTCCAAGACCAGTCATCATGTTTGTTTAATTAATACAGCAGGGGTCGAATTGAAGCCTCAGGAACCATATACCTTCACTCGCTTCGCGTACTAATAAAAAAACAAAAAAAAACATGAAATCTGACCGTGATGGAGCATGGGGATTTTGTCATCAACAGGTAACATTTTTTGGGAAAATGAAGAGAATGTTATTCAGGATCTTATTTTTCTGTCTTCTGTTTTGAATGCTTGATGCAAGGGAGAAAAATCAGCGCTTCCATAACAATAGAAAAATTCCGAGTCCATTCTTTTTGTGGGGAAGCAACCCAAGCAGTAGGTACTGCGTGGGGGAACTGAACAATTTTCATTCACCTTCTATTTTTCAGTTTCTTTGTGTATGAATGCGTGTTCAAAGGATGATGCAAAATGTAAGTTCCCATTTGCCATAACTACACGCTAGATTCGAAACTTCTAAGTAGGTAATCATTTTGTATATAGATGAGAGGCAAATACAACTAAAGTTGTTGAAGAAAATGTATTGGGAGGCGAAACATTCCCCCCTGCTAGACTCTGCACATATCCTTCTTGCGTTCTCTCTCTCTCTCTCTCTCTCTTTATATATCATAATATATATATATATATATATATATATATATATATATATATATGTATATGTATGTATATATATATATATATATATATATATATATATATGTATATATATATATAATATATATATATATATATATATATATACATATATATATATATATATATATATATATATAAATATATATATATATATATATATATATATATATATATATATACATATACATATATATATATATATATATATATGTATATATATATATATATATATATATATATAAAGAAAGAGAAAGAGAGAGAGAACGCAAGAAGGATATGTATATGTATATATATATATATATATATATATATATATATATATATATATATATATATATATATATATATGTATATATATATATATATATATATATATATTTTACATACATATATATATATATATATATATATATATATATATATATATATAAATATATATATATATATCCTGCATGTTTCTTTTATCATGTGGTACCGTTTGCGTTTACGTGAATAAATAATAAATAATGATATCGTATTCTGTATATCACAAGCAGCATTTCTTTCGATCGTTAAAAAATATTATAGAAAGTAATCGTTAGATCATTTGTATACAATTAATTTACAAAAATCAATATTTTTGTTTCCGGTTTGCACGAGCAGCTGCCCAGTTGGGTATGTATGAAGGAGAAGCGATGAGCTTTTATTTAATATGATGCAAATCGCGTAGCATAATTGGTACCACGTTAATTGGGATTTCTCACATACTTCCCTGGATTTCTTTATTGTCAATAAGCGCCATCTAATATCTAAAAGATTTTAACTTTCTTTTACTGTTCATCTTTTTTTTGTGTTCAGATAATTTGTTGTACTTAACCACCGTTTTTTTCCACAGTCGGTACTATTATATTGTTCTCTTTCTTTAAATCTTACGGAAAGAGTCAACAGACCCAAGAGAGCTCTAAAAGGAAATCGGCCTCCAGAGAGGAACAAGTTAAGGGAGGAATGTTGATGAATAACTATATATGGGTTAATATAAATCGCAGACATCCCTGAATTTAGGAGGCGTCGGCAGAGAGCATGAATGAATTTCATCCTCGATTTGCTCGGAAGATTCCTCAACCGCACTAGGTAAACCACTCAATATTTTAGTTGTTTCCAAGACAAAATCTCTAAAAACCATGTCAGTATTGTGCCTTTATTTTTGGGATTTCTTATTATGTGCATTGTTTCAGTTTCAAGGTCAAACAGCAGTTTGTATTACAAGATTTCTCCGAAGGCAAGTTTCCAACATCCAGCATGCGAAAGTGAATATTGTGACCCCTTTTATGAAATTTGTTTCTCGAGGGGGAGTTTATTTCAGGAATCAGTTTACGAAACGTATTTAGCAAGTTCATGAGGTTGCCACAGGTAAATGCAGAAGGCAGGGGATAGCATCTCCGCTCAGCCAAGTGTTTTTGAGAAGCTTTTCACCATTAATTAATAAGGAAGATTTCATGCAGACGATTACGGTGAGGGTCCCTGTCATGAACTCCTCTTTGGAGGCGTTCACTTGGCACAGACTTCGCTCAATATTATTATAAGACTTGAGATTGCATTCCCATCATCGAAGAGGAACGTATGAATTGCATGATCCTTGCAATGGAAGTCCTTGAATTCGAAAAGAAAGCAGTAGGAAGGGAAACTATTACTTGCAATATAAGGAGAGGTTCAATTCTTCGTATGAGCAAATATACTGCGTTAAAGCTGCAAAACACACACACACACACACACACACACACACACACACACACACACACATATATATATATATATATATATATATATATCTATATATATCATATATATGTACACACACACACATAATATTTGAACTATGTTGGTATTATTACTGAATTTAACTTGCAAATAAAAGTTCGTCGTTGGAAAGATTTTTTCATCCGGCCCTATCTAGTTTTATCTTTATGATGCTTTTCAAAAACAAGCGTTTATATATATATATATATATATATATATATATCTATATATATATATATATATATATATATACATATATATATGTATATTATATATCATATATATATATATATATATATATATATATATATATATATATTATATATATGATATATATATATGCAAATTTTAAGCCTTACATATCGTTCACCAGGAACAACATACCGCTCAATGGTCACTCTAAATGGTCACGCCAAACTGGACGGCAGTCCAAATCCCACATTTGCAAAGTAATTATCAAATATAATTACTCATGGCTGTACGTAATCCTCGAAATAGAGGAAAATTGATATTAAGAGGCATTTGTACTTTAATACGGTAGCCCGAGTTCGTTTCCCGCTACCGGACATCATAATTTCTTCATATGTCTTGCACTTGGATCTTAAAGCTTTGTATTGATAAGGTTATAAAAAAAATCACGAAGAATTTGAAAAGTTAAGATGGCACTGTAGCTATTATAGTTTTATAGTTACACACATACACACACACACACACCACACACACAGATATATAGATATATATATATATATATATATATATATATCAATGGGATATTTTATGTACAAACATTTAGCAACAAATGTCGTTTAATATGCAGTTCGTGCTACTTCGGGAATATCACCTAAAGGGAGTTGGTAATTGATAAATGGCTGGGTACCCGAGGGACTCGAACACCCGACAGTACCTATCAGTGACTTCCAGTCGAACGTTCTAGACCACATTTTTTAATATTCTTTCTCAAAGCAACCTGTCTCGGAGAAAAAATAATTCTTAAATATATTTCATAAATCAAACTAATTAAGAGGTTTAAACTTCCTATATTGGTACTGATTGTCTTTTATTTCTCAAGTGATATAAGTATTGCCGCATAAAGTACCCTACATTATAAAATATATGCTTTAATAATTATATACCAATCATTAATGTCAAATCTTTAAAAGTTAGAGAAAAGTGCTGAATTAATTTGTTTTGAACTTGAAAATTCCTTGAACACATAGAAACTCAATACAACAGCGCCTATAGAAACAGCCGACAATTCAAACAAGACGATACCGATGTCAGTAACAAACAGGAATTGTAAAGTAATTTACACTTCAGAAATGTCGATGGAATTTATCTCAATTCATGGATGAAAAGTCACCATTAAGGCTACTCATTCTGATTGGGTTTTTTTATCTTGGCTTCACTGGAATGTGGAGTCGTTTCCCAGGAGCCTGGGGAGACTTCTCATCTCCAGATGTTGAGGGAACAAATTCATTTAAGAAGTAAATAAAAGACAAAAGACAAGAAGCTACTGGACCATAGAAAGGTGGACACCAGAGGAGAAATAATTTGAAAATGATGAAAAGCAAAATTGGAGAACTTTCCCAGATCTCTGATAATAACGGATATGTGGAAATGTGTATGAAAAACGTATTTGACAAGAAAATATCATGTACTAAATGCTAATAAATTTCTGGCTTTAACGCCTATGTAATTAATTATGGAACCAATGAACTGAAATCCTAGGCGAGAGACCGAGATTTTTATGTGTGTGTGTGTGTGTGTGCGTATGTCTACACTTCATAATGACATCTAAATATTCAACAGATCAAAATTGATAAGGGTGATTCGCGACTGAGTAAAAGTACGTAACTGTGCATTCACACACAAACATACGTATGTACACACACACACACACACACACACACACACACACACACACACACACATATATATTATATATATATAATATATATATATATATATATATATATATATATAATGTGTGTGTGTATTTGTATGTATATGTATGTTCGAATGTATGCGTTCTACCTTCTGGTAACTCACTGTACTAATTTGTTGTAGCAACAGGGATTCATTCTGATTTTTTTTTAAATATTACTTCGTAACTGATT
>NC_087216.1:59334947-59337447 GCF_015104395.2 Macrobrachium nipponense
ATCAATCACATTTTATTTTATCACATATACCTGTTCCAAAGGTCAAAGTAGCTTTAGTTAAAACCATTCTTGCATTAAGATATGTGAATTTTTCCGTTCATTTATGTCCCGTCCACTTTCTGTCTGTGGGGAAGATGAGGCTAAAATTCTTTTCCGAGAATGTGTTCATATGAAAACTAAATGATAAAAGATTGTGTTTTTCAGAAATAAATAATAAACAGAAAGAGAACCACAAGTACGGATAAAGCTTGCAAGACAACTCGTGAACATAATGAACCGTTAAAAACGCTAGCAAGAAATTAATGGTTTTCACATATTCTCGATAGTAATAAATTTAATATGTTCATAATGTATCTCATCTCTTATGTATTAACAAAACAGCGTTGAGAATTGCTTGTCGAATTCAAGAGAAGGGCAAATGGGCAAATAATGATATAATGATAAATAATACGCATTCTGGTGTTCCCTGTAAGCGGGAATTTGTGTAATAAATTTCAACACCGACTCCACCATATTCCCGAACTGTATCAGCCTCGCCTCCAACAGCTACTGGTCGAGATGTCGGCTTCTTTCGTTTCTGTGCTAGTGCAACGATGGATGAGTACCCTCAAATGAAAGACTTTAATTTTGTTTGAGCTGTAGGCAAGGGCAATGCAATGTCAGGCAGAGGTGTAAAATGTAAGGATTAGTTCGTTAGATCACTTACAGGGCTACGTTGTCGGAATAGAAGATAGCGGCAAAATCGTGAGGAACGGCTCAGAATTGGAAGTCAGAATGTCTAATTTGTTTGCTAATTAATGACCAAGCTAATTGAAATAGAGATAGCAATAGTAGCGCAGGTTTTACTAATCGTTCTCTTTCAGCTCCTCTGCCTGTTCCAGAACCAGCCCTGATGGGTGCTGGGGGTCATGGCGATTCAAAAACAGAAAGGGTGAGAGCTACCGTCGCCCCCGACGCGGAGCAGGCAGAGTTTAGCAGCAGATTCCCCCTCAAGTTCTAAAGGTGCGTCCACACGGTCGAACAATATCCGCCGGACAAACATTGTTACCAATTAACAATTGTCTGCTGATCTTTGCCTTGTGAGCAGAGTAAAAACCCTGGTATACAACATCATCTGGTACCACTGTTTGTTGCCAGATGTACTTCCATCGTTTCCCCGCTTATGACGTCATCCTGCTTCCCCTATGATATGGTAACAATGTGCGTCCGTCGGACATTTTTCGACCGTGTGGACGCACCTTTAATAAGATTAATGTAGTTAGGCCAGGGACAGATGAGTAGCGATAATAGGTTAAATAGTGTTTAGGAAGAGAAGCGCAGGTTAGGTTACCTCGGGTTCGGACTCCCTTGTAATGTCTAGTGTGAAGGTTCGTCTTGAGAATCATCTTTTGTTTTATTTCCTGCTTCGATTTCTTTGCAACAGATGTTTTGGATAGCACTCCTTATATATACTGTACATATATTATATATTATATAATGTAATAGTATATATATATAGTATATATATATATATTATCATATATGATATACTATACATATATATAATTATATAATAATATATATGATAATTGTAATATATATAACAATTTACTACATGTACTACTTACATATATTTTATGATATTAGGTATTTTGGTAAATTCTGCTTTTATGATAACTGGAACTACATCGTCCGTCAGTAGCACTAATATGCAATCTTTTCTCTTGAGCATCTTTTATTTCATTTTTCCCTTACACAAAAATTACTTAAAAATCACGACGAAACTTCTGATGGAAACATTAATGTTCTGAAGATCATTATCCAAATTAAATTTTATCGGTTTACTAAAAGTTAAAACTTTTAGTAAACCGATAACATTGTATATGACGAATATTACTGCCCAAAAAACTAATAATATCATTGCTATTACTCAGAAGATACGTTGATTATTACAGAAGAATCCTTCAAGGGTCTATGAACTGACATTTAAGCTTCCAAAGATTCTAGCATTCATTTGAAAGAAATTGCAGAAGGTAATAAGTCATAAAGAAAAAAGAGAAAAATACATAAATATAAGCTGTTTTCTTAGGTGGGTATTAATGCATTGCGTCTTAGCTTGAACTTTTGAAGTAATAGTTGCATAACGTCCTCGGGGAGACAGTTCCACATTCCAACGAAAGCTCTCATCCAGATTTTATTCTGAGTCAGTTACAGATGCTTTTGAAGTTGAATAGTATACCTGGTGAGAGGTCTCAGAGTCTCTTTGGCTCATAATGGATATGGAAATGATTCTCTCTCTCTCTTTTTTCTTTTTTTTTCGGGAATAAATTCTCTGTATTTTTGGAGGGAGGAAATATGTCTGCCAATTTTATTTATCTGTTTATGTTTTGTCATTTATAGCTTCTTATGGGTACATAACCATGAAACCCTGGAGAAAAGTGCTAAAAAACGTAGCATTAGTGTGAAGGAAATAGGCTCTAAGCTATTCCACTACGAAATGTCAAAAGTGAGAAGGTGATAA
>NC_087216.1:59342447-59357447 GCF_015104395.2 Macrobrachium nipponense
TCTCTCTCTCTCTCTCTCTCTCTCTCTTTTATTAATTTCATCGTTGGGTGATGGTGATAATGGCAGTGCTAAACTTAGGGTAAACGAACAACTCGATTATGTAAGCAATTCACCTCAACTCATACAATCTACTTCGTCTTTTATTTGCATTCAATATCTACGCTTCACTTCTGTAAAGAAGAATTGGTTCAACAGTCCCTTCAAACATTCCCGCCTCGGGTTCCATTGTCATTCCCAGTAACTTCCCAATTTTCGGAAATTCCCAGTAACTTCCCAATTTTTGGAACCCAACCTGTCTTCTTCATGCAGCAATCTCCTCCATCATCTCTCTTGTGTAACGCCTAGATTCCTACAGGATTCATTCCCACATTCCATTCATCCCCGCAGATATCCACATTCACTGCTCTGTCTTCCTTGTTTATCTCCATTTTCCCTTATGACCCGAGGTCACTTTTACGTACAATTGTCTGTCTTGTTTGCACTGTTTAAAACACTGCTGCGGTTTTTCTTCAGTATGGTTCAGTCAGTAGCCTGTGTGTGTTTTTATTAATTGGTGTGAAATTAAGTAAATCTTCTTCAGATATTCTCAGATATTTAGATCTGCATAGCTGCTGATGATACCTGCATTGCATTTTATTTTGTTTCATTTCCTCATTGTACATACCATTATGAGGAAGGTATTTGCTCTTAAAATTTCAGTTAGAATGTTGTTCCATGCAACAAATATCTGTTTTTATCTTATACACGCCTGTGGAGTATTTTCAATATTATCATTACTCCTCGCGTGTAAAATAGCGCATTTGTGTTTGCTCCGGTCTACCCATTGATTCTGATCTCATGCAGTTTTTTCGTAATTCAAAAGATATATTAATACATGTTTGGTTGGAGAGTTATTATACGATATTCTTCTACACTTTCCACTTAGGTGGCAATCTGGGTAACTGTAAAGAAAAGCTCCGCGGGACACCGTATTCGTTACCAGTCCCTTTGCGGGTGTACGCAAGAACGTAAACATAAGAGGGTGAATTTTCAAATTATCTTGGTATGCTTCTCAAATTATCTCACCTGCTCTGCATTATATGCACGTTTTTCTTTGTCTTTCAGAGTAAAGATTTTATTAATAAATAAACGATATCGTCGTGCGGAGCTCTGTCGTAGAATTACAGTAGTCTTAAACTTTCAACACAAAACCCAGTTTTGTCTCAACACCAATTCCTTTTTAAGGAAACATTGAAGCTTCTCTTCTGCAAGGTACAAAATACACATACGGAAACTCTCTGGCCTTTGCACACGGGTCTCTCCCCGATGGACCATCTTTTAGGAATCATCGGCTGTAAATTACAGGGGAAATCCCTTTACAGACAATGGAGTTCGAGGCTCGAGGTGATAGTAAATCATAGAGATAGAACTTTCTTGCCCCTAAAAGGTTAGTGGGAAGATATAAACGAAGGATATACCGGACGGCATTTTTTTTTCTTAACGTTAAAGGGAATAACACGTACCATTCCGCAGTAATTATGCTTCATAAAAGTGTTCACTCTGGAAAGGCTATGAGGGCAGAAGGCAAAGAATGAAATGTTATGTATATTAGTAATGCATGATGGCAGTAGTACAAAATGATTCAATATTTCTTCAAAGAGAAGTTTATAATATATTCGCCCATTATATTTAGTTTATGCGATTAAGAATCCTTCCACCCAAACACACACGCAGAGAAGTGTTTGCAAGACTAGGAAAACACAGAGGTATATAGTTTGGGATCGCTAACTGATGCAGACCTGAGAAACGTTTGTAATTACAGAAGACTTTGTGAACTGGTGAAATAATTAAGTGTTAGTGATAGTGAGTTATATGGTTCAATAATTGAAACCAATGAGAGAAGAGAAAAGGAGCTGATATTCAGAGAAAGTGAGCATAAGAGTGACTGGCTGTAAAAAGCACGAAAGGGTAGGCGTGCCTCTCGATGTAAGTGCTAAAGTAGGCGACATAAGAAGTGGTGAAATTGTTGGTAGTTGTGGAGTTCATAGAGTAACGTCGAAGGCTGAATGTTTTGAAAATGTTAAGGTTGAGCTTACCTTGGCTTATTATAAATAGTGTTTATGTCGAGTCTGTGGAAAAGAGGGTAGATTAGATTCATATAATAAGAGGCGTGCCTGTGTGTATATCTCATCACGATTTGATTGATACAGATGTTGGAATAGTCAGGGGTTTATACTGGAGAAAATATGACTGTTACCATATTCAAAGTTAGACGAGTTTGATCAGAAACTAAGGAAAACATGAAAATAATGGTGCTAAATATGCCAAGTTTAATCATGTAGCATTGGAAGAAGTTCAAAAGGACTATGCAAAATCCTTAGATTCATTATAGTAAACAGGGATACTGGAAGGTAGGATGAAGTAAAATAGCGATAAGCAGTGGGATAAGGAAAGGAGGGGTTTAGTGAAGAAAACATAAAAGATTAATGGAGCTAAAGTTGCATGACGTTGAAGACCGTACAGAGGTATAAACAAATTATGAAAAGGATATTCATGAAGAAAGCTAGATAGAAGAGAATAAGATAAATGAACAATATAGAGGATTAGATTATGTAGCAATTTCCGTACATGTAAGTGAATATGATAGGCAAAGGCGTCTAATCTAAAAATACAAATTGGAATACGTTCATGATAATGAGGATAACATAGTCGTGGGTAGATTGAATGAAAATTGTCTGCGAATGTTTGGCCATGTACGTACATATAAGAAATGCTTTATTTCTCATAAACATTATGACTATATGATAAGGTGAATCAAGCAGGTTGTCGAAATTATCAGTACACTTCTATTAGTATGGATTTGTTCACCATTTTTAACTCATTGATTATTATTATTATTATTATTATTTTTTTGTCCATCACAGTCATCCAATTCGACCGGGTGATATTTATAGTGTGGGATTCCCGGTTGCATCCTGCCTCCTTAGGAGTCCATCACTTTTCTTACTGTGTGCGCTGTTTCTAGGAGCACACACTTCTGAACGAGTCCTGGAGCTACTTCAGGATCTAATTTTTCTAGATTCCTTTTCAGAGATCTTGGGATCGTGCCTAGTGTTCCTATGGTGATGGGTACAATTTCCACTGGCATATCCCATATCCTTTTGATTTCTATTTTCAGGCCTTAATACTTATAATTTTTTCTCTTTATCTTCAAATCTAGTGTACCATGGTACTCCGACATTACTGAGTGATACTTCCTTCGTGATTTTGTCATTCAATATCACATCTGGTCTGTTGGCACGTATCGCCCTCTCTGTGATACCACAGTCCCAGAAATTCTGCCGGATCGTTGTCTATCTCTCCTTCAGGTTGGTGCTCGTACCACTTATTACTGCAAGGTAGCTGGTGTTTCTTGCACAGGCTCCAGTGGAGGGCTTTTGCTACTGAATCATGCCACTTTTTGTACTGGCACTGTCGCTTGCTATGTGATTTATGGTCTTTTTTTTTCATATTGCACTTCCTGCATATGGGCGAGATGTTATTTCCATCTATCATTCATTGAACATATCTGGTTCTTAGGACCTGACCCTGTGCCCATGTCAGCATCCCTTCTGTTTCCTTCTTGAGTTCTCCCTCTGTAGCCATTGCCATGTTTCATTGCTGGCCAGTTCTTTAGTCTGTGTCATGATCTGTCCATGCAATGGTTTGTTGTGCTATCCCTCCATTCTGTTTGTCATATCCTGTCTCGTCTTCACTGATTTTTAGATATTGACCCAGTTCCCTGTTCTCGATGTTGACGCAGTCCTCTATGCTTACTAGTCCTCTCCCTCCTTCCTTTCGTGTTTCGTATAGTCTTTCCGTATTTGCTCTTAGGTGTAGTGCTTTGTGTATTGTCATGCGTTTCCTTGTTTTCTGGTCTATGCTGCAGAATTCTGCCTTCGTCCTGCACTGTATCTGATTACTGGTATTGCCCAAATGTTTATTTCTTTTATCATATTTCCGGCATTGAGTTTTTACGTAAGTATCACCTTAAGTTGCTGTATATATTCTTTCCTGATCGTGTCCTTCATCTCTTGGTGTTTTATATCATCTATTATCCCCAGGTGTTTGTATCCTGTTTCATCTATGTGTTTGATGCTGTTTCCATATGGTAGCTTTACCCCTCAATCCTTGTCACTTTGCACTTTTATATGTCTACCAAGGCACATTTTTCAATTCCAAACTCCATCCTGATGTCCCCAGATACAAACCTTACAGTCTGGATTGGGGTGTCTGTTTGTTTGATGCTCTCACTCTTACCATACAGCTAAACATCCGATTGTTAATGCTGTTGCCTTCTTTCTCGAGTTGGTACCCAGTATCCATCTTCAGTACTTTTGTTATGGGAATCATGGCTACTATGAAGAGAAGTGGGGACAGTGAGTCACGCCAGAAGATCCCTCTCCTGATGATAACCTCTGCTAGTCTTATTCCAGAGCTTGTAAGTATTATATTCCAGTTATGTATTGTATTTTTTAGAAAGCTGGTTGGGCTTTCCTCTGCCCCATATAATTTCGGCATTCTATTAGCCATGTGTGGTATCATTTTGAAGGCTTTCCTGTAGTTAATCCATGCCATACTTAAGTTGGTTTCCCTTCTCATACTGTTCTTCATTACAATTTTATCTATTAGGAGATGGTCTTTTGTGCCCGTCTGCAGTTTCTCTGATGCTGGGGGATGTTGCTTGTATCCACTAGGTAATTGTATAACCTTCCCCTAATGAAACTCTTTAGTAATTTCAACATTATTGGTATGCAGGTGATAGGACTATTATTATTATTATTATTTTATTAAAAGTAATTGCTGGCTCAGCTGTATTAATTTTAAATAGGTTCTTCTCTACTTTCCTAATTATGGTTCTCTCATTGTTGCATAAACTGGAGAGCAATGCACTGAAGGTTGGCATGTCTAAAATAGGTAATTATGAAAGTCAATTTTAATTTAATTCAAAGATACCAGAGGCACTAGTTAAACTTTCCAGGTGTAACCCTCAGTTTCTTGGTAAGGGCTGCGACATTTTGTCTGGGGCTTCAGACATCCTTTTAGGCGGAGGTAGGTGATAGACTGATGCAGGAGGGTAGTAGTAGTAGTAGTAGAAGTATAGATTAAGCGAGCTTTGTACTGGCATGGGCTCTTGCTTTTCGGCAGCCTGTAACTGGTGATTAATGTAGTATTCTTCTTTGCAACATCCTATTCGGTTCCATTTAACAACTGGGCCAGAAATGAAAAAAAAATTAGTGGGAGATAGTGTTATAGAAGCAAGTCCCAATAAGTAGGAAAAGATGAAAAGGAAAGGATAAAATTCGAGTTAGAGAAAAAGTTTGGGAATGAAAGTTCCCTTGGAATGTGATGAATGTTGGTAATGTGGCGAATGGAGGATATTTTGCTTATACACTGAATGGCTGTGTGACACTGAGGTATTGCTCACTTGAGAGTGGCTAAGGTGAGATGTTGCTCATCTCTGTACCGCTTGTTTCGATATCTGGAGAGGGGGAACAAAAGGATGGGATTTGGTGAGGCAACTGCTATTCGAATTGAACAGAAGGTGCTTGGGTTTGAAGGTTTGGATGAGGTGAGGTTGTATGCAGCTCAGCAGTGTGTCTCTCCATCAATAGGATTCCCTGTAAGGAGTTCGAAGAGAACGATTACTCTTTCAAATGTAAGTGTTATTGAACTTTCGCTGACTAATGGGGACTCTGTTGGCACTGTCTGAGCTGTCAGAAAGGGAAGGAGAAGGTGAAGGTTGTGGTGGATAAGTCTAGGAAGGAGGACTGTCAACCTTAAGAGGTGGATGGGGGGTGAGGATTGGAAGGAAGGGAGGGGAAAGGCACTGTAGCACTTGGTACTGTTTCTCTAGGCACTGACTTATCGTTGGCTATCTTGTGTAGTGCTGCTTGGCTTCTTTTTGTAATTCCATTTTGGTCATTCCATCTTTTTTCTTGTGTTTTGGAATGGGTTTTGAAGGTTTTGTATGAGGTGGAAGTCGAGGTGTTGCTTTGATCATAGCAATTTTTTCAAGTCTAAACTTGCACTGCTTGTTCCAAGCTTGATGCTGAAGAGAACAGTTCTGGCATTTGCTTTCAACTGTTTCTCCTCTCTTGAAAGCATCAAGGCACTGAGGTTTGCTGCATATACCACACCTCTTGTGGCTGTGGAGCGGCTGCTATGGTGTCCAAATTTATGGCACTTGTAGCATCACAGTGGTTCAGGTATGAAGGCTTAGTGGGGAATGATCCTCATATTCCAAGGGAAACTCGTTTGGAAATTTTTCCTTAGAAGGTGGTGATGACCTTTCTTGTGCGGGTACCAGATTTTCCAGTGTATCTATTTGCATCTAGAATATTTTTAGCTGTAGAATGGGGTCTAGAGTTAGGGTAGTTGGGTATCTGCAGGTGACAGATTTTCTAATTTTCTCCATGGGATCCAGCAATTGAAAAGTAGTGCCAGCTCGAAGAATCTCATCAGTATCATTTGCTTGAGGGGGATCTCACCGCCATCAGGTCATATTTAGATCTTTGGGGATTAAATTGCGTTCAGTGTAATGATGGAATAATTCATTATTGCCCTTTTCCTCTTTAAGATGACTGAACTGACGTCTGTATGCTATTCCAAAAAATATTTAATTTAAACGTGAATAACGGAATCGTGTTCTTGTTCATGCTCTACTTTCGATTTTGAGAATTAAATCTTCCTCAATTTCTCTTGATTAATTAGCAAGAAGTCTTTGATTACTTAGAACGAGACAGAACGTTGATGAAAGGAAAACCGTCATACTTAGGAGAACTGCTCTGAAGTCGGCTTCCACACCCACAGGCTTTAATTATTTTGTTTTGATTCTATAGAAATCTTATCAAGAAAAAGAAATGCTATAAAGAAACAGAGAGAGAGAGAGAGAGACCCCCTTGCTTTAATTAATAATATATTTTTCTGGAAGGTTAAAAGTTTTAAGGACAAAAATAAAAGTAAATGGTTTTAGGGTAATCCTCATTAAAGTATAGAGCATTTAAAAGAAGAAACTCAGTGTTAAACATAAACAGATGAAAAGATTCAAGTGATATGCTATATTCAAGAAAGATATCAAAAGCTATCAAGCTATTTTGTGTTCACGGTTACAATGTAAAGAAAACCATTTACTTTGAGTAGAGTCACGCAGTACATTCCTAGATATAGTCAAGGCCCTGGCAATTAAGCCCGTATACATTTCAGTGTTCTCCTATTTCGACTTCAGGTATTGAAAATATGGGGATTCAGGTTAAAAAAAATGACATGTGCTTTTTGCAAAACTGGGGCAAATGGCTGCTAGGGGCAATGATCCGAGATGGCGGCCGTAAATGGAATATACTGAATACTAAATTTAGCACCTTCTAAAATTCACCGCAGAATACTATTAGGAATGCCTTTTTTTTACTCATTTCTGCACAAGGAATAAATTTCTTGAGTAATTTTCTCAGCAGAACTTACAGATATGTGAATATTTTGGTAACATTGGTCTCAAGCACACTTCAGATATGTAATGGATATTTATGTGTTCAGAGGTCAGAGTTATCAACTTTAATATTCAGTCTTGTAGTAAATGGATTTAATCATACAAACACAGAAGTTTATCTGTGCTTTAGAGTATTGTATTTTGTTGCTTTATCTTTTGAAAACGTTACAGTAAGTCTCCAATATATTTGATTTATCAATATCTTAAGAGGATTGGAATAGTGGACAATTTTGTGGTTTGCAGAAGTGTTTTGTAGCTATAATCGCAGTCACTGACATCAACATATTTACTTTTGTCTGTATCAGATATACTGAGTAACTGGATGAAAGTACAAGCCAGGAGCCTCCTCAACAAGAACTTCAACAAGGGATACTATTGATGGAAAATACCTCAAATGAATTTGATGCTTTCAAATGCATTATCCGCCAAAAGCATGAAAAAAAAAAACTCACATCCATCCAAGGCTGGATGTAGAATCATGAAGCATGCTGCATATATAAGAAATGACATTGTTACTAAAAGGCTGAAAAGAACAGAGGAGGGAGCTATATCTTATGTTTATTTATAACAAGTGTTTCAAGTGGTACACACAGTAAGAAACTTAAACAAATAGAGGATGGAGTAGAACTTTAACCAGTGATGTGGAAACTTCATGTGAAGCTGAAAATGAAACATCTAGCATGTTACGTTGCAGTGATGTTAGGCCAAGGGAAACCCTCAGTCAGAGAAAAGACCCTAATCTAATCAAATGTACTGCATGTGGAAATGAAAGGAGTAAAGTTGATAAAGTAATTTTAATAGAAGTTTCGAATTAGTGAGCAAAATGCTGCTGAAACATATTTTTATTGCCACTAGACATTTCAAAGATGAAGTGAATTGTAGTGTTGCTGAATTAAATTGTATAAATGACATTTTTGCTGCAGATATTTACTACCACATGGTCTGTCTTAGACGCTACATTAGAAGATATGAACTAGAGACACAATGCTGCAGTAGTTCTCTCGATGAAACTTTGGAATCTAGTACTTTAAACAAGATCTTTTTGTAAAAAAACATAGAACATATCGACCCTCTCTTACAACATGGGTATGGCTTCACTCTTTCAGCCTTTCGAAAGAGTATGTGAGTTGTAGATGACACACTAGATTCTCAGATATATAATAGAGATGTTAAAAAAACTTCTTGTTGATCATTATGGTGAGAAAATTCAATTTACTAACAATCCTAGAAAAAATGAAGCCGAACTGTTTTTGTCCTCACACATTACTGCTGCAGATCTAGTTGCAAAGGTTTAGAATCTGGATGTGCTCAGAGAAGTTGGGGACTCCGTAAACAAAAGTGCAAGGCAGGTTGATAATGAACTTGATAAGATTTGTGATTCAAATGAGCTTAAAAGTACCTGATGATCGGTTGACGTTTTATTCAGCATTATACGATATACCCAAATCTCTCTTAGCAAAGATGGAAACGATGAAAATTGTATCTGAGGAAGATGATATAGAATGTGTTTATGAAGGTAATGCTGAAATGTTTGGTGACCAAGAAGAATATTATCTCAAAAATAGGCATTCACAAATAAATGGCCACTTTCAAATTGATTACAACTCTGTATACTGTGGCCGCAGGAAAACACCCGTACAGACTATGGTTGGGCATACAGTCTATGGAAAAACTTGAAGCAGAGAGATTATCCCAACATTAAATCGAATAGGTGCATCAGCTAGCTACAATGATGTAAGACGTTCTAGAAACCTCGTGTTCTTACACCCAGCAGTCATCAGGGAGGATGGGCTACCAATTCCAAGTCATTTTTCTGATGATGGCTGTGCATTTAGTACATTTGACAATGAAGATTTTGAAGACACTTCATCCATTTCAGGAACAGAAAACGAGCATTAACACAGCCCAATTCATCCATTTCAGGAACAGAAAACGAGCATTAACACAGCCCAAGTGTTGTACCAAAAAACAACGAAGTCTTCTAAACCCAAACCACCTTTATCAAACACAAACGTATCTAAGTCCTTACATCCTTCAAAGGATAAACTTCCATGTCAAATTGTTCCTAGTCACCCTAAGACAGCAATAAAACCTAGACTTCCTCCAGACTTTCCACTTGCAGAAAACATGACTATTGATGTGAAAGAGAATGTTCTAGAGGCAGTTGAATAGTATATAAAACGGGAGTTTATAATATCCATGATGCGAAATGGACTCCCACAGTCCAAAGCTAGCCAGGTCAGCTACTGCCAATGGGGTGGGATACATGCCTTAATTACAGCCAAATACCCTTGAGATTAGGTTTTCTACTTGTCATTCCATCTCCTGTCACAGAGTATGCAACTGTTTGTAAAGCTCTCATCAACTTTCAGGCATGTAGAAGACAACTAAATTAAGACTGCATAGCTATTATCTGTGATGGTGTTTATCATAATGTGGCAGAAATTGTCATGAATGAGCCTAGCACATTTGATGATCTATTGTCAATGTTGGAAATGTCTCGTATTGTAAAGGTACTTCTTCGGTGTTTATGGTTTTTGGAGCAAAAACCATAAACACTGTCCATTCTGGTGGCCACTATGTCCGTTCATTCAAGGGAGTGTTGATCGTTTCAGAAGTACTAGAGAATCTTATGTGGATGCATTTTGGAAAGATAATGATGCTAATTCACATCCTATTGTTCAGCCAGCTATTGATTTAAAGACTGTTGCTTTCCAAGCCTCGCCATGAATGTGTTCCTATGTTTGAAAATGTGGTGGCTAATAGTGATGAACTCTATCAGCAGTTTCAAACATTCTTACAAGAATGTCAAGAAAAGTCTAAAAATTGTCCATATTTTATAATTTTCATTTCATCATTTCAAACATTTGTTCTGCAGACCGAGATGAGAACTGGGCATTGTATATAGGATCAGTTGAGGATAGCATGGAAATTCTTCGTGTTTTGATGCATTCAACTACCTAAGGTATGCGTCTTGGTGTCTGAAGAGAATCAAAAGATATTGGATATTGCATATCCCACTTTGTAAAACAAATTCTGCACGGAACATTTCATTGTAAAGGATCGACCAGGAGCAGTATTTTCTGCTGTGGCAGGGGATATGATGGTCATGCAGTTGTAGGAATGACTGAAAATATTGCTTCTTTGGCTGAGTTTGGCCTTTTATTTCATGAAATTATTGCAATATCCAGTCCCTCACAAGAACTTGCCCCATGAATCATCTGGAAACATCAATACAACATGGTCTTTCAGGCTGGTATGGATTGATATTTGATAGGAATGCGAAGAAGCTATTGGACCTTGTCAGTGAACGAGGAAAGCCATTCATCATTTCAGCATCAAAAGTACCACTTCACAATACTGCAACAAAGCAAATTGCAAGTAACTCGGTTAAGGTAAGACTCCTAAAAGCATTGATGAATGGAATGGCAGCTTACATCAATTTCTGAAATGAGAGGTATGTGATTAAGTTTAAAAAATCGAGACAATATCAAAGGTAAACTTGCCTTCACTTGATACACAGTAACTTCCTAATAAAGCTGTGATCCAAATAGCTAAGCTTCTAACTCAAGAGGGAAATTGCATAAGCACAGAAAGATGTGAAGATTGCACTTCTGCGTGGAATGTCTCAAGTTGAGGTGTACAGTCATGATCTTACATCAAGCCCACTTTTAGATGGAGATATTACAGCTAAACCTCAGAAAGCACAGTTGATGACAGAACTGGGGAAAAAAAATGTAACTTCGGATGTCTATCAATATTCTCTAAATTCTCAACAAACACACGTTTTCATTGATATCATGTCTAATGGACGCCAGCTTTCCCAAATGTCTGTCTTTCCAAACTTTGGTGGTGTAATCAATGAAGTACTTATAAAAACCAAGAAACTGTGTCATAACAACATTGACTCACATTATATTTGACAGCTACATTGACTTCAACAAAGGATGGAGAGCGCACTCGTAGGCCTAGGAGGGAAGGTTCTGTTGACCTGTCTGCTTTGAATGAATTGGTGCACATTCCGCATCAACTAGAAAAGCTCTGGAATTCAAGTCTCAAAAACAAAATCTACAGCTGTTTGCACGGCATGTAGGAGAACGTGATCTGAGAGATGCAAACATGCAGGTGTAATGTGTTTGAATTAGTCATAAATGTGTGTCAAACTAAGTGCTTGAACATATGAAATACTCACTTTCATTGATTTATCAGTCTCTATTGAAGGAATGTTTCCCTGTTACATGATTCCATAATGTCGATGTATTGATGGCTCAATGGGGATATAATGTGATGCACATTATCATTCTACATATGGAAAGTTGTCAGGTGGGATTGTTTCTTTAGTTATGGAATTGTTCAATACAGATGCAAAATATTTCTTAATGAGCTCTGGTTTTAATTACCAGGCAATTTACCGTATAATATAAGAAATCTTTTTGAAAATCCTTTGTCAAAATGAATCGGAATACACATAACATTTCATTTCAGCCTTATGTGCTGGCCTGAATTAAAGATAGTGTATAATATCCCATTTCCGACTGCCATCTTGGATTATCGCCCCTAGCGGCCATTTGCCCCAGTTTTGGACGAAATGATACGTCGAACAAAACTAGTTAGCGAGATCTATTAGTTAGCGAATTCATAGATCTGCCTTATTTCGCCTGTGGTGACAATTTTGTGATAAGTAGTACGGGATAAGGCTGGAAAGAAAAAATACTTATAAAAACATCATAGTTAGCCTAAATCTAATATACTACACACACACACATACGTATGCTGCATGTATGTATTTTTATGTGTAAATCATTTACTGTATAAACGGCAGACAGCGGGTATTACATATCAACAAAGGGGAAACTCACTGGCATGCAAACCTGAAGCTGTTTCCGTACAAGGATATCGATCTGTAGTTAAATAAAGACCTTTAGGGGATCTCTTGCTCACATAAACTTACTAGGGTCTTATCAAGATGCATCTGACATTTCCTGTAAACAGGTAATGAAGCAGCAGGGCTAAGTAGGTCATGCGAGTGATATTCTTGACATACAATAAGGGATAAGCACAATTCTGCATTGCAGTTATGTTAGGTTTATCTCTTTCTATCATAAATCGAATTCAAAGCCGCGAACGAAGATTTCCAGGCTCCTGTTTGATGGCAAATGCAAACTAAGTGTTCGGTAGATGTTTATCACAGCTTGAGGAAGAAAATATTTCGCTGCATAAATAGAGACATTCATAGATTAAGCTATGAAAACTTGTTTGATTTCAAGAATGGAAACTGTGATCAGGATATATTTATCACATTTTGAGAAAGAAAATATTTTACTACATAAATAGATCATTAGATAGATGGACAGACGGGAAAAGAGAGAGAGAGAGAGAGAGAGAGAGAGAGAGAGTAGAGAGACGAGAGAGAGAGAGGGGGGAAAGAGAGAGAGAGAGAGAGAGAGGAAGAGAGAGAATTATATTATATATAGATATAGATAGATATATAATTTTCAACAGCAAGCAGTTTTTTTTTTTAATATAGTCCAAGCCTCTACTTGTTTCCATTCTGCTTCAATTTGAATATGTAATAAACTACTCCAATTTAATTTCAATCATCGCATTCCTAATACTGAAATTAATAAACTCCAACGTTCTCGGCCTTTAAAATCTTTATGAAAATTTATTTATTAATATAACGAAAGTGCAAGGAAAATGCTAAATGTCAAGAAGGTTATATACAGCAATACAATCATTTTCAAGACAAAAATAATTCTGTCACAATTTTAAATTCAAGAAATTACCCTAGAATATATATATATATATATATATATATTATATATATATATATATATATATATATATATATATATATATATTATATACATACATACATACATACATACATACATTTATATATATATATATATATAGTATAATATATATATATATATATACAGATTTTATCTATATAGTATATATATATATATATATAATATATATATATATATATATATATATATAATATATATATATATATATATATAATCTATATGGGATGAATATATATATATATATATATATATATTATATATATATATTATAATATATAATATATATTATATATAGATATATAGATATATAGATATATAGATATATATGTATATATGTATATATATAATATCTATATATATAGATATAGATATGATATATATATATATATATATATATATATATTATATATATATATATATATATATATATATATATATATATCTCTCTCTCTCTCTCTCTCTCTCTCTCTCTCTCTCTCTCTCTCTCTCTCTCTCTCTCTCTATATATATATATATATATATATATATATATATATATATATATATATAATATATATATATTATGTATATAATATTATTTATATATATTATATATAATTATATATTATAAATATAATTATATATTATATCTATATATAATTTATTATATATATATAATATAGTATATATATTATATTTATAATATATCATAGTGATATATTTAATGCAAAGTTAGATTAAAAATGACTTCTAGCAACGCATATAAGTTTGAGTCACTGCCTTGATTTCAATAAGGACTTGTTGTGAGGGGTTTTGGAGGCTCCCCTGATTATCTGAGAGCCCTTGGAAAAAAAAGTAATAATGACTTCCCCAATCTCGCTGCGGGTTAGTTTACGTTATGACCAATAAAGATTTACCCTAGAAATTAATTTTTCAAATAAAACTCTAGAAATATGGTTATACGAAAACTTTTACCCTTTATTGTGTAAATGTGGTGAAATATAATGGTATTACGAAGTTCCTGATGATGTTTGATATAAAAAAAGGATCCAGTGTTCTTATGACTTAGACTAAGATAATATAGAATACTTTATTTATATATGGATGCCGGGCTTACATTGTATGTAGATAGTTAGAATATTGTCTTATATGAAGATAAGACTTTCATCATTTCCTTTAAAAACAATACTCATATTTTTTTTTATTTCTGAAGAATATTATTATAACTATTACTGCTCTCTATTCATGTAAAGTTAGTGAGTCTTTAAATGATTAAATATCTACCTAAGAGTAGGCCAAACACAGCATGCCCATTTCGTGTTTTTTTCTTCTTTTTTTTTTCTTTTTTTTTCTTTTCTTAAAAGTTCCTTAGCCTGGCCGGAGGAGGACGCCCCTAAAGATGCTGCAGTCATGCTAAGGCCATTAAAAGGGGCAATTATTCTTCGTGTGATGAAGGGGAGACTTATTGTTGCTTTCTGCCTCTTTTAAGCCCCAGTACTCGTTTCTCACGTTCCATTAATCAACATCATACTCACTCGCTTTGGTCCTTTTCTCTCGTGCGAATGGTTTTTTTACTTCTCTTCTAGAAATGAAAATACGCCCATTTTCATTTGAATCAATACACGTAGTGAGTCACATATTTTATTTGAAATATCAGGAATAGATTTCTTGTTCTGCCATTGCATTAGGAAGATGCTGTGA
>NC_087216.1:59362447-59369947 GCF_015104395.2 Macrobrachium nipponense
AATGCTACACTTACGGTGTTGCTGAAAATGCAATAAGAAATTAAGAGTATAAATTATTATTATTATTATTATTATTATTATTATTATTATTATTATTATTATTATTATTGTGTATCACAGTCATCCTACTCGACTGGTTGGATTTTATAGTGTGGGGGTTCCGGGTTGCTTCCTGTTTCCTTACTATCTGCGCTGTTTTCAGGAGTACACACTTCTGCATGAGTCCTAGAGCTACTTCAGCATCTAATTTTTCCAGGTTCATTTTCTGGGGTCTTGGGACCGTGTATAGTGTCCCTATGATTATGGGTAGAATTTCCACTGGCATATCACATATCCCTCTTCTTTCTATTTTCAGGTCTTGATACTTATCAATTCTTCTCTTTCTCATCTGCTCTGGTTTCCCATGGTAATTCAACATCGGCGAGTGATACTTCCTTGGTTTTGTCAATCAACGCCATGTCTGGTTTATTTGCACTTATCACCCTTTCTTCTGATACCAGAGTCCCAGAGAATCTTTGTCTGATCGTTTTCTGTCACTCCCTCACGTTGGTGTTTGTACAATTATTACTGCAGGGTAGCTGTTTTTTCTTACACAGGCGCCAGTGCAGAGCTGTCGCTTTTGATGAATCATTGCCTCTTTTTGTACTGGTTTTGTGCAAGTGCCGGACATTCGCTTGCTATATGGTTTATTGTCTCGTTTTTTATAATGCACTTTCTCATCTTGTGCCGCTGTTAGCATTCCTCCTGTTGCCTTCTTGAGTTTTACCCTCTGTAGCCATTGCCATGTTTCATCGCTGGCCAGTTCTTAAGTCTTGTTTCATGTACTGTCTGTTCATTGGTTTCTTGTGCCATTCCTCTGGCATGTTTTTCAATCTCCTGTCTCTGAATATTTCAGGGTCTTCGTCTACTTTTATCAGTCCTTCTTCCCATGCACGCTTTAGTGACTCGTCTTCACTAGTTTTCTGATGTTGCCCCAGTGCTCTGCTGTCGATGTTGACGCAGTCCTCTATGCTTAGTAGCCCTCTCCCTCCATCCTTTCATATTATATAGTCTGTCTGTATTTGCTCTTGGGTGTAGTGCTGTGTGTAATGTCATGAGTTTCCTAGTTTTCAAGCTTAAGCTGCGCAGTTCAGCCTTCATCCAGTCCGCTACTCCTGTGCTGTATCTGATTACTGGTACTGCCCATGTGTTTATGGCTTTCATCATATTTCCGGCATTGAGTTTTGACTTGAGTATCGCCTTAAGTCTCTGCACATATTCCTTCCTGATCGTATCTATCTCATCTTGGTGTTTTATATCCTCTCCTTCTATTATTCCCAGGTATTTGCATCCTGTCTCATCTATGTGTTTGATGCTTTCCCATCTGGTAGCTGTATCCCTTCAGTCTTTTTCACTTTGCCTTTTTGTATGTTAACCAAGGCGCATTTTCTATTCCAAACTCCATCCTAATGTCCCCAGTTACAATTTTTACAGTCTGGATTTCTGTTGCCTCCTTTCTTGAGTTGGTACCCAGCATCCATCTTCTGTAGTACTTTTGTCATAGGAGTCATGGATATTATTATTTTTCTTTTTTTCTATTTTTAAGTAATTGAGTGTTAATTTTTTGTTCTAATGTTAACGTTGCCATCATATTCTAGGTCATCAATGAATCAAATTATACATGGCAGCAAAGCGTATATAAACCAAAATATATTTTTTGTTCACTGAATCGGAGCATATTATTTTCCCCAGTACAAACCACATGGAATTTTAAGAAAGGTTTAAGGTGGTCAAATTGCCTTACGGTCAGATATCTAAGAAAATGTATCTTCAGTATTAATGCATTCACAAAGAAGACAGTTCGCCTATAAAATCTTTTGAGTAAACGTACAAAGATACAATCTAGTTTTGCCCGGATAATACTAAAGATTCAGGAACTCAAGGGTATACACAGCTATATAAAAACTGTAATAGTTATCACTAGTATAACATGAATGGTATTGCGTGTGAATTTTGCTGCTGTTTTGCTAGAATAATATCCTTCTCATTTATATTGATCCTTCGAGCAAAGACAGGGAAGGAGTCCCACCTACTCCTCGGAGAAATTGAGGAGGTCTGTAGTTCAGGAGTGTAATGACCAGGGAGGACTATTTCATTGCCGCATTTAAGATGCTAATTGCACGATCGTGGAAATTGGCTCTCGAAAGCTATTTGTTCCCAGCGGCGTCGAAGATGCATAAATACTCACTGAACACAGTGTGTTTTAACTCCATGTGAACGCCTCGAGAGCTATTTACGATATGTACTGATTTGCTTTTAGCGAAAAGATAATTTTCTATAATTTCAATATCACAGATGTTAATGTTCAGCAGTACATAATATAACCAACTTAGTATTCTAGGTTGTATTTTAATTTTTCGAAGGGCACCGCAAACTTTGGCCTAACCACTAAGAGCTGAACTTCATTATGCACCCGTGGGCATGCTCAGAACATACCAATTATGGAGTAGTTTCTTCTGCTTTATAGTTTTAAACGATAAAATTGATACAGCACCTAGTTATATGCGCACAATAGTATTCGTTTGATACTATTCCGGATTCGGTATATATTTGAATGATAAATTCCTGATTAATCTTCATTTTTACTGATTATTTATACATTAAAAGCAATCAGAATGAACGATTTCACTATAATCATCTTCTGTAGGTCATTAATTGTACTTTATTTGAAAAACCTGTACTGTCTGTTGTTCATCCTCTTTCTCTAGCAGACTACGAACACTGAAGGTGAACTTAATTGTCATATAATTGATATAAATGTTACCTTGACCCCTTTCGTTCTGAATTTGGATTTTTTGCAATAGTTTAATATTAAATTTTTGTTTTTTTGAGACAGAGCTGAGCGACACCCTAAACAGTAACAAACTACATAAATTTATTTGAATGTGTACTTCCTAACCGGGCAAAAGTGTGAATATAAAGGCCTAATTAACGAGAGGAAATAAAAAGAATAGTTTATAATTACCTACATGCATGTTTTCACAGGTTAAATATCAGGTCATTCCATCATTCACGAAAGGAAGTAGTTATTGGCACAGGAAGTTATTATTTACACGGACCGGAAGTCATTGCCACGCAACATGATTATCTCTGAATATCGCATCGCCTCCGGAAATTGATATTTTGTTGAGCATTGTCTGGTCATATTTCGTGTCGCTAGTTAATCGTTTCCTTCGAAGTAAACTTTAATTAAGGGCTTAGTTTTCTGCAATTTGTTTTTCATGAGGGAGGTTCCAGTTCTGGTCTACTGTGATGGTACTGCATCTGATTAATATTTTTATTCTGATAGGAAATGAGGTGTTCGTTTTTTCTGGTGATATATGCTGTTTAATTTTATTCTAAATATATATATATTATATATTAATATATAAATCTATATATATATATAATATCTATATAATATATATATATCTATATATTATTACATTAATATTATTATTATATATATATGTATATATAATATATTATATAATATATATATATATATATATATATATATCTATATACTATATAGACATTATTTTCTATATATCTAGTAGTATATTCTATATATATATATATATATGTGTGCATGTTGTATTTGTGTGTGTCTTTGTTTTTAAGGATTTACCAATGAGGAGTTCGAGCATATAAGATCTAATGTCATAACGTCATGAACTGCCGGGGACTAGTAATAAGAGTAGTATAGCAATAGCCATCATTTAAGGAAAACTAGAAAGCCAGGCATTAGTGTCAGAGGAGATTTTCAGAGAACGTTCATCGCTTGAACGTCGAAAATCAGTTCAGTGTTCATTGCGGTAACACGGAATATTGCGATGTATCAGCTAGGTTATGAATTTCTGTCTTGCGCTCAATTGGAATCATATTTCTTACTCTTGATTCTACATATTGACGAGGAGACATTCGTACAATTTATCAATATATTCTCAGTGAGGAGGATGGCTAAAAAGGGTCAATAACTCTATCAGACCTATCATTAGTTCAGTATGCTCAGTTACGTATAATGTATCTGAATGGCTTGTTAAAATTCTTACACCTATGGTAGGAAAGATTTTTATCATGATTGTAAAAAACAACGTTGACTTTACAAACAAATTGAATAGTTTTAATTTGAATTTTGATTTTAATACAGTTAGTTTTGATGTCTTTTTATTTACAAAAGTGCTTGTAGGTTATTTATTTAAATTTTTTGTAGGAAGAATTAGAAAGTTATGATATGCCATTTAACTGTATGAAACCTCATTAGTCTTATACGGTTATGTATCAGATAGTAAATTTTCTTTTTATTGGTGAATTTTTTGTGCAAAAGTTTGCCATGGCTATGGGGAATCCCTTGTCTCCTGTCTTTAGCAATATTTACATGGATTTTTTTGAGACAAAACTCTTACCAAGAATTTTGCCCTAAAAAGTTATATGGTTTAGGTATGTGGATGATATTTTCTGTATTTGGACAGTTCACGAAAATCTCCAGGAATTTCTAATTAAGCTCAATAATTTAGACCCTTCTATAACATTTACTATAGAGAAAGAAAGAAATTGTAATTGGAATCATCTTGATGTAACAGTTCACAAAAATGATTGAAATTTCACCTTTTCAGATTTCGGAAATCAACTAATAGTGCCTCTTTTATTCATTGTTTTTTAATCACCATCAAAACGTTAAATTCTCTGTTTTTTCTGGGATGTTCAAGAGAGGCTGGCGTTTATTGAGGCTAAGATTAAAACTATGTATTATATTGCCTTGAAACTTAAATACCAAATGACTTTTGTAGATGTCGCATGGAAAAAAGCTAGAAAAACATTTTATTTAACTAATGACATACTTGAATTAAGTAAATATAACATTCTCAAATTATCGTATGGTGAAAGGTTTTTAGAAATTCCTAGAATTTTAAAGATTATCAACATAAATGTTGTTTTCAGTAATTTTAATGTTAAGAGTTTAGTAATAACAAATTCTAAAGATGTTTCCGGCTGCATATATGAAATTACTTGTAGAAAGTTTGATAAAATATATTACGAACAAACTGGAACATCACTTTCGCAATTAATTAAACAGCACCAATATTCAGTGAGAACCGATCAGATATCGAATGCATTATTCGTACATATGAGAGATTTAGTTCTTATTAACTGGAGTAAGGAAAGATCCTTAATGCTATGTAGCGACAGTTAAAAGGAATATCATTGAATCTTGTTTCATCAAATCAAATAACGGAAGTGTTCTGAATTTAAGTCTAGGTGTGTTTAAACACGATGCCTTCATAATCAGAAAAAATTGTAGGTAAATATAAGTAACAGAAGTAATATATTCAGTTGCATAAATGTTTTTCCGTTTCGGTTAAGTTTGTTTTAGTTTCTGACCTTGTGATCTCCGATTATCCTGGATTATATCTTTGAATTTTACCTTTTTGACAATTAACCATCCAGTATTCGTGATCTTTTTGTTTACAGTCTAACTGTCTTTTCAACAGTAGCTCATTTGTGCCACGACAATAAATTATTATATATATATATATATATATATATATATATATATATATATATATATTATATATATATATATATATATATATATATTTGTAATGGTCCAGAATGGATATAAACCTTTAGCCTCTCTGATAGCCGTTTCGGTAGCGTCACTGTCCGATCCTGATTTCGATTCCCCGTCCAACTGGACGGTGGTTCGGTCCCATGGGGGTACGAAATTATTATCAACTAAAAAATTCCCCCTCGGTTACATTTATGAAAATATATCAATTCCGCGGTAGAGCGAATTAGATATTAAAGGACATTTGTAGCTCGAATGATATATATATTATATATATATATATATATATTATAATATATATCTATATGTATATATATATATATATATATATAATAATATATAATATATCGACACTCACACGACTTGTTTGTCACATATTACCCCAGATGTTACCCCAGTATCGACTTTATTTTCGAGCTTTTGACGATTGACAGATATAATGTGCTAGAAATCATAATATACGTGCTACAGTGAGACTACTGACGAACATACACAACCATTCGAGACTACAGATACCTCAGTGAGTGACAGTTGTCAAGAGTAGGGTGCGGCAAAAGACTCATTAGGTTAGTGGTAGAAATCACAATGTACTCCCAAGGGACAATACTGACAAATGTTTATTCTTTTTTATTTCCTGTGTAATGGGTATCGACAACAAAACTAGCTTTGTTTATATACTATCAGATACATGAAAAGAAATATGCAGTTTAGGTGTAGTCAACTCTTCATCCATTTATTTAATCATTGTTGGGTTAATTTTATAGATAAGTAATAGGAAGAGCAGAAAATGAATGTTAAAAATCAGACAGAATCCAGATTCAAGCCTAAAGACTTTTGATTGTTTGGGAGTTATGTAATGGAGTTTTGTTCCCGGAAATTGCTTAGTAAATCTCTCTTAAACTCAGTGAAGCAAGGATGAACTAGAAAGCACTGCAATCATCTTTCCTACTTAGTTAAAAAAAAAAAAAAAAGGGAAAAAAAGGGGTAAATGACAAACTCTCTAAGCTGTTTCATGTTATTTTTTCTAGAATATGTTGTCTCATGACGTTGGAATACGTGGGAGCCTGATTTGATTTCCAATTAAAGCGGAATGTATTCGTTAGGCGTGAAACCCTGTTTGCCCATCGGCTGCAAAAATAATTTGACACATCATTTACTCATTAACCTTTCCAAGTGGATCACTGAAGATTTACCCTGATGACAACTCACAGCTTTCGCACGATTAGTACGTTACAATAGCTCTTCCATTCCTAAATCACGAAGTAAGAACATGAAGGCCACTTTCGATTTTCTTTGATTTTAAAAAATTTATAGATTATACATATAATTATAATTATACAGTGTGTCAGTGGATCATCACTTTGCATGTAGAAATTTTTTTGAACTTATAGTATGTAAGTCAACTTTCGTCTCCTTTCGACGTTATGAATACAACTGTATGGCAGGGTCGGCCGCTCGAGTCAACTTTTTCCAACTACTTCCATTCCTTGCATCTTCTTCTCCCAGTCCCACCTCACCCATATCCCTCCTTACCACATCTATCCATCTGATCGCTGACGGCTCTCCCCCACGCTCCCCCCCCCCCCCCCCCCCCATATCTGGCATGTTCTTAGCTCTCTTGATGTGTTCCACCTTCTCTCTCCTTATTACAACTTCTGGTAATCCAAACAAAAACTTCTTTCAGTTTTCTTCTGAAGATTGAAAAAGAAACCAACAAAATCACTGTGTATAACGCGTTTAGTAAAATAAAATGTAAAACTTATAAGTAAACAAGTTATACACAATAATTGTGTGGGTTTCTTTTTCAAACTTCTGGTAATCTTGTAAATGCCGAGTGATGACCTTGAAATTGAATTTGTTTTGGTTTACTTCAAAATATTGCAGTGATGAAGTGATTCCTTGATAGGAGA
>NC_087216.1:59379947-59387447 GCF_015104395.2 Macrobrachium nipponense
AGGTGTTCTGAGAAATAGTCGAGGAATTTTTAAATTTTATGTAAATATTTACCATATTTTTTTACATAATTTTTCATCTTATTACATATTGCCATATACCATGTAAAAGTAAAAAGAATGCCCTTTCAATTGGTATATGACACATTACAATTACAATTATTTTCAAACCCATAATCGCGCACAGAAAATATTATCTACGTACGCAAAAATTATAAAAGATTAAAGAGTTCATGGGAGATCTGAAATCTAGCTCCGCCCCTTGTGAAACGTCATCAGATATATCCAGCCAGACTGAGGAATACCTTTTTGTACGTTTTTCGAAAATAATATAATTGTTTGAGGCATGCATAATTAATACCTTTATGTATACAGTTTGTGTTATATGTAAACTTATGTGTTCGGAAGTATATTTATGTGATATGAAATGCTAATGAGAAGTTTGCTGGAAATGTGTTCCCTGTATCATTTTCTTCATCATTTATTCCTTTGAAACCTTATATCGTATATGATGTAATTCTTATTATTCTTTTGATATTGTTTTCTTTTTTGTGGTCAAGTCGTGCAAATGCAACTGCCATTTTTTACACTGCCTGTGTCCACAGTTTCTTTGTATTTATTGCATAACAATAAGTATTCATAATAAGATTTGGAAAATATAATTAATCTATCATTCTAATCTTTATCATAAAAAAAGCTTGCTTTTCAAGGTGAGGTATGAACAAAGTGACCGAAATAAATACATTTCTTAAGAATTATTTAAAATCTTGATAATATTACTACCTGAGAGAGAGAGAGAGAGAGAGAGAGAGAGAGAGAGAGAGAGAGAGAGAGAGAGAGTTGTCATGTTATAAGAAATGGACTTGAAGAGAATACAGCAAACAAGTATATAGGTAAGTAAAGAAATAAGTAAATAATAAACATATGAAGAAATCTTGAGTAGCTATGTGTGTTCAAACTGGTATATTTTGTGAATAAAACAAGGCTTTGTGACTAAATTAGAGAATGGGTATTAAAAAAAATCAAATATGTGACCTCTCTACAGATTTTATCATCAAGATTTTATTAGAAACACCATGTGATATGGATTAAATGTACAAAAACAAAGGGTTCTTTAAGTAATTCAGTGGAGAAGCACGGTAAGTGTTTTTCTTGTGACGTCACAGTATTAGCTTCGCCCCCGCTGCCGAGTTGAGCAGACCCTATATACTTTGAATGGGTATTAAAAAACATCAAGCATGTGACCTCTTTACAGGTTTTATCAAGATTTTATCAAAAAAACCATGCGATATGGATTAACCTCTTACGCCGGAGCGGTAAATAAAAAATTGACTCCCGTATGCCGGAGGGGTTTCGGAGTGAGCGCGGAAGTGGAAAAAAATATTTTTCAAAAAATCACAGCGCGCTTAGTTTTTTAAGATTAAGAGTTCATTTTTGGCCCTTTTTTGTCATTGCCTGAAGTTTAGCATGCAACCATCAGAAATGAAAAAATGTATCATTATCATATATAAATAATGCGATATATGATAGCGCAAAAACGAAATTTCACATATAATTGTATTCAATCGCGCTGTGCGCAAAACGGTTAAATTTTTAAAGGTAACAAGTTACTTTTTTTTTTCGTTGTAATTTACACTAAATTGCGATCATTTTTTGGTATAATAACACATTGTAAAACGATAAAAGCAACACAGAGAAAAATATTATAAACAAAATGATGCATGAATTCGTAGCGCGCAGACGTAAAAAAATATTTTTTTTGACAAATTCACATAAATCGAAATATTGTTATAGAGATTTGCACTTTATTTCAAGATGAAGTTAAATGATGGAATATTACGATACTATAAGAGTTTTAGCTTACAAATGCAGTTTTTGACCATTTCGGACGAGTTAAAGTGACCAAATGTCGAATTTTGTTTTAAAACTTTGTTATTTATATGCAAATATTATTAAAAAAAATGAGAAAATGCTACAACCTTCAAATATTTTTGTTATATTAAGCATATTTTTGCGCACATTTTCATATATAAAACTCTAAAAAAGCGTAATATGAAAAGGCACAAATATTAGGAGAATGTGACCTACGCATTCGGAGATTTTCGGCCGAGAATCGGCGCGTGGAGGGAATAAAATAATTTTTTTTCAGAAATTCACCATAAATCGAGATATTGTTCTAGAGACTTGAAATTTGTTTTAAAGTGAAGATAAATGATTTGAATATTACTAGACTGTAGATTTTTATGTTACAAATGCGTTTTTTTTTCGACCATTTCGGTTGAGTCAAAGTTGATCCGATCGTAGTTTTTTTCCTACTATCGTACTTATATGCAAATATTTCAAAAATGGGAAATGCTACATCCTTCAAATATTTTTTTGTTATATGTGTATGATTTTGCGCACCTTTACTATATAAAACTCTAAAAAAAGCGTAATATGAAAAGGCACAAATATTAGGAGAATGTGACCTACCGCATTTCGGAGATTCGCTGCCGAGAATCGGCGCGCGGACGGAATATAATAATCTAGAGACTTGCAATTTGTTTTAAAGTGAAGATAAATGATTGAAAATTACTAGACTGTTATGTAATTTGCTTACCCAAAAAATACCAATAATTATAAAATATATATATATAGATAGATATATATATATATATATATATATATATATATTATATATATATATATATATATATATATATATATATATATATATATATATATATATATATATATATATATATATATATATATAATATATATATATATATATATATATATATATATATATATATATATATATATATATATATATATAATTTTTTAAATATAAAATATATATTACATTTTTCGATTCTGGTACCAATACATAAATAAAAGGAATGCAGGTGACACCTCTCTTTTCGCATACAATGAAATGTCTTATTATTATTTTATTATGCATAGATACGGATATATAAAAAATTGTGTAATAAATATAAAAATAAATATAAAATAAATGCAGAATACTCACTCGTAATCCTGACTCTTCGTTCTATTCTTGTTTTCTCACTCCTCCATTGAAGAGTCTTGCATTTTTTTCCACTCGACATGACGAGGTACAGGTGGAGCAGGGAGACGCGCGCCCTTACTGCTGATGAACCCGGCGGCCCCTTGCGCCCTCCGCTGTCGGTTTAGGGGGCGCGCTCTAATACGTGACCTTAGTGTGGTATTTACGGTCACAGTCCCCTATCCTACAAAGAGCAACTTTGCAGAGATGACAGAAGAACCGGGTGTCTCTCCTTCTGCCATTCATATGGCACACCCGGCACCGTTTCTGCCTTCGCCCTTCTAAGGCCTCCAGTATGTGATCCCCTGGCTGCAGCCGACACACAGGGTCCACTATCCGACGAGAAGCGGTGATGGTGGGGCCAGCACCAAGAGGGGCGGTCGTCAGCAGGTGCGGCGGCAGCAGGGGCGTCGTCAGCAGGGGCGGCGGCAGCAGGGGCGTCGTCAGCAGGGGAGGGGCGGCGGCAGCAGGGGCGTCGGCCGCAGGGGCGGGTCGTCAGCAGGGCCGGCGGCAGCAGGGGCGGCAGCAGGTCGATCGAAGAAGTTGGCCCTCCTATCTGCCCTTTCCGCTAGGGGCAGATCTGCAGCTCGGGGCATGGGGTCAGTCATGGAAGGCCACTCATCGGGATCGAAGTTGATGAGGGCATTCCCGGCTTCCTCTAGGAACTGTAAGTGGGTCAACCTCGGAATATTGTCACCGCGGGGGGGGGTACCCACAGTACAGTATGTAGGTATTTTGGAGGGCCAACTGAAGGATGTATTTGAGGAGCTTCTGGGTCCACCTTCTGGCTCTCCTGGCGAAGGGATAATACTGGATGAGCTGATCAAAGAGATCAACTCCTCCCATGTGCCTGTTGTAGTGCCCAATGACGGTAGGCCGCTCGATACGAAACTCCTCAAACACAACTCGGCCCTGTCGACGTGTCTTCTTCCGCTGTATGATCTCTTCTTGGATGGGTTTATGACTTGTCGTAATCATGGGGACGAGTCGGACACCCTTCCAACTGATGACGAAGACAGCGCCCTTCCGCCGCCACTCTGTCTCTCTCTTGCCAGGTGTGCGGATGACTAGCGAACCTCTTGAGGACATTCAGGGCCCCACCACACCAACCGAAGGGTACCACTGACGTGCACACCAGCTTCATACAGTTCCTGGGCCAGGGATACCGAGTTATAATTAATTATCCATAAACAGGTGATATCCCTGGTTACAGAAACGTCCCACAAGACTGAATACAGCATGGAGAAGACCCCGGAATACACTGAAAAGTCCACGACGTATCCAGTGTTGGCCTCGGTAATAAGAAAAAATTTCACACCATATTTCTTCGGCTTCTTGGGGTTATACACTTTTATTACTAAGACGTCCTTTGTAATGGCATCATCCCTTCATCCAAAGACAGGTTCTTTCCAGGAGGTCACGAGATTTCTACACCGATCACGAATATAATCCAACTCTGGGCGCACTAAAATGAGGCGATCACTGTTATTCCGGGGGATATGGCCCTTCGGTTGAAGGCGTTGAAATACCGTCCAACGCCAGGAAATTATCACGGGACATAACGCCAGGCACATTGGGCATACATAAAAAATAATTCCTCCTCCAATATTGCCTGACGTCGGAAGCAGGTGTCATACCAAAATAAATGTGGAGCCCCAAAAAATGCGCCATGTCAATGGTGATATCTCCTGACATCACCATCAGCGCCTACGTCAGGAGAGCTCTTTCCCATTGTTCAACATGGGCAGGAACACCCATAGGAGATGGAACGTGCAGCCCAGGTCCTAGTAAACAACGACACAACCAACCGAAGCATCCAGAACGTCTTCAGGAAGAGCATTGAAAAATGGTACCTAGAGGAACCCCGCCCAGACCCCCAGCAGAAAATTAATTTTTTTCTACAAGGGCACCTTCCATCGGCGATATAAAGAAGACGAGCGAGCCCCTACGGGAAATAATCAGGAATCACGTTTCCCCCGACCGACAGCAACAAGCAGATCAACTTTGATCATATTTTATACAAGTAAAAAAACATGCAGTCTTATTATGAAAAATAACCCCGCACCGTTGCAGGATCCCTTGAAGAGGACGAACGTCATTTACAGATATACGTGCCCAATCCGAGGATGCCTCGGAACTTACATCGGGATGACGTCAATGCGCCTCTCCAAGAGGATCTCCTGTCACGCGCAGGAAGGAGCAGTATTTAATCATGCAAGGACTGCCCATAATAAAAGAATCCGACGCAGCGACATCGTCGGTAACTTCGAGGTTATCGACCAAGCACCCGATATACGTCGTTTGCGAATCTTAGAAGCGCTGCACATCGGGAGGGAGAAGCCCAGTTTGAACATCACACAGGAGACCTTCCTCCTCCCCACCGCCGTCAGGAGAGCAGCAGACACCGCCCACAACGACCCATCGCACCAGAGGGATCCTGAGGATGATAGAAGCGTTAGCTCTCATCCTGAGGACGTCCCTAGTAACCCTGAGGGTGATCGCAGCTCAAGCTCTCGCCCTGAGGACGACCTGGTAGCACGCCCTTCGAGGGGACCTCCATCATCACCAATAAGGATGAGGCTCCGCCCACGAAGAGGGACAGCCAACCAACAAACGGGCCCCCTGATGACATCGCTCGCGACGTCACAGGTATTGCCCACTGAAAAGTGAGGTACCGTTTCTTCAAGCCAACCGAATGCAATAAATAGCGTGAATACATCTGACACAGACCATTGCACTCAGCGATCCCGTCCCGAAGATGGCCAAACGAGGTGGCCGAAACATGTAGACGCCTTTTAAAAACCAGAAAAGAAGAAATAACAAGAAATACCAGATAGACCCCTGACGACTACGGCCTGTTCCCGACCTACGAAGCGCACCTGTATACCTGTTGACGACCCCAGCCTGTCCCTGATAACCAGTTTGCTTTTGATAACACCAGCCCGCCCGAAATTTCCGTTGACGACCTACAGCACGATGAACATTGGACAGCTGCTTTATAATACCAGCGTGCCTGAAAGGCAAATATAAGGAGAATTGAAAGAATATTGTACAAAAATCAATTCTGTGAATTCTGCCATTATTTTTAATAATAATAATAATAATAATAATAATAATAATAATAATAATAATGAATCACACGGCTTAGAATAAGTAGAATTAAAGTAAAAATATTGCATAATTGTGGAATCCGGTGGCGTAACAGTTCTGAACCCAGTAGGGGGATAGTGCCGTCAGTGGACCTCATGCGGTGCACTGTATGCATTACTTAAGGTTTTTTGCAGCGCATCTTCGGCGCCCTGGCTGTAACCACTTTCGTTCCTTTTGCTCTACCACCTTTCGTATTCTCTTTCTTCATCTTTCTTTCCATCCTCTCCTAACACTTGATTCATAGTGCAACTGCGATGTTTTCTTCCTGTTACACCTTTCAAACATTTTACCGTTAATTTCCACTTCAGTGCTGAATGACCTCATAAGACCCAGTGCTTGGCCTTTGGCCTAAATTCTACGTATATTCAACTCAATTCAACTCACAGTTATGAACCATCCGGCATCTTCGTTTTATTCGTTCCATATTTTCTTGGTCATTCTTCATTACCTTAATATGCATTGATGAAAAACTTGCCCTTTTCTAATGGAGTACAACAATAGTTAGAATACTATATAAACGTGCGGAGTATGCATTTTTGTATATGCTATTTTCTTCACAAATTGTCTGTAGGCGCTGTACCCTTTCTTTTTGCATGTGTAACGTGAACCTCTCCATTTTTGTTATTAAATAAAATGATAGTCGAAATATATAGGGTGCTATTTGAACTGATTTTATACAAATTTTTGCATTTACTAGTTTCATAATTGTTCATAAGCTCTATTTTCCTTCTTTTGTGTATGTATAATTATCTTCATCCTTGGCTCACTATTTTGTCTACCACAAATAAATTCAAACATTACTCTTACTAAGTCCTGCCAAATTCTGGCCAGATTATTTTTTGTTTTGTTTTGTAAACTCATATTTAGTCTCTTGTTCCATTTTTTTTTCATGAGCTGCCATTTGTCATTCTTAGTTGGGTGTGAAATGACTCTTTAGTTAATTATCAAGCTAATGACAAGTTCTCATTAGTTGACAAAGAATCTTTTTTTTTAATATCATTTAATGTCACTGTCATTTCTGACAATGGTCATTATATTACTGGGTACATAACTGAGGCTCTTTCATAAAAGACAAGTAGACTAATTGTTTATACTTGAATCATGCGCCACGTAAAACTTCATTAGATAGTATTTATTAAAGTGAAAGCCTTTGCTTCGCATCGCTGTTATCTATGATTTGAAATCTAATTGCAACACTTCCCTTTCGTTGCTTGCAAAGAACGTTGCCAGCGCTTTTCCTGATATGTAAAGACATTTTAAACACCTTGTTCATTATAGGGGGTATTATTATTATTATTATTATT
>NC_087216.1:59392447-59394947 GCF_015104395.2 Macrobrachium nipponense
TATTATATATTATATGTATTATATTATATATAAGATATCATATTATATATCATATATCTATATATTATATATTAATATATTATATATATATATTATGTATATATAATATATATATGTAATCTATATATAGGCTATTCTATATATATAATAATATAGATATATATATATATATTATATATATATATCTATATATAATATAGTATATAATATAGATATATTTATCTATATATATATATATCTATATATATATATATATATATATATATATATAGTATATATGAAATAAAATATATATATATATATATTATATATATATATATATCTATATATATAATTTAACTATATTCTATATATATATATATATATATATATATATATATATATATATATATATAAGATATATATATATATATATTATATATCTCTGTGTGTGTGTATGTATGTATGTATGTATGTATGTTCATTTTGTGTCACTTCATACATCGAAGTTTGTTTTATTTTATATCCATATTATTTGCACCGTTTGAGTATTGCCCGGGTAGATTCATTAAAAAATAATAGTTTTTTTTATAAATACTTCAAAAGGTATATGATATAAAAGGTGGTTGACAAATCTTTCAGCAATCCGATTGCAAATAAATTGCAAAAATCAAATTTTTCCTAATGTATAATTTTGCTATTCGTACCGAATGTGTTTTCAAAATCAGTCCTGAATTATTCCTCTTTTTGTTTATTGATTTTTTTTCTATATCACATTAGGAAATCGTGTGACTTTTCCCGAGGTAGGAGATGTTTGCCTCTAAAGATGAAGCGTAATTTTTTCTACCATTATTCTTAGGATACCAGATATCACTGTCCATATAATTAATAATTTTCTTCAACAGTACATTATGATGATTTTTATTCATATTTCGACGATTATTGAAAAAGTTAATTTTTATTATATACTAAAAGGCTGATTTATTTGACCCTCTTAAATCCGTTTTCTTTAAAATATCTTTAAAATTTAGACACTTAATGCGTTTTGTCCATTTAGTAAATGGGACGTTTACATTTCTTTGACCCGTCGCGTTCCATTCATATCTGCTGCGTCGACGTATTTTCCTTTTCTTCTCCTTTTACGGATGAACTTCGAAATGAAAGCTCACCAGACTTATCTGCCTCGTAAAAGGCATAAAAGACTTGGTATATAGTCTCCCTTACTTAGCCAATGACGAACTCTCCTTTCAAGAGCTGGACGTCTACAGACTGATCAGAATGGCAGAAGTCGACGAATTTTGTATGTGGTGATACAGAGGGAGGAAAGGGGCGCTTGGAACCTCAGAGTCGAAAAAAGGGAGGGGTGGGGGCCGGGGGGGGAATCAAAGGTTTATTTAACCGGCTATAGTTTTGGGTTGGGTGGTTAATCGCTCAAAAGATAGAGATCTGAAAGTTGTATTATGTCATACTTTCTAGTTTTGCGTATGGTTTATCACGTCCGTAAACTATTTGCCGTGAAAATAAAAGAAGAATAAAGATTGACCCTTCTTTGCAGTTGGACATAAGGTGGAAAGACGTTTAGGCAGGAATTCAAGAGAACTACAGAGAGGCAAAATCCCGGTTTAATAAATGCACATGTATCCTAATCCTCTAGAAATGTTTTTTTTTTATTCAGTAGAAATAATGAGAAAGAATTAAAGGTATTCGAATAAAGAGCAACGAATTGCTGTACACATCATTTATGAATAATCCGTTAAAAAAAATATATGAAGACTTTCAGCGAGAGATAGTGAAGATTGCATAAAGGTTTTTCAGATGATTAAATAAGAAAAATTGTAAACACCAATGGGATGAAATAATAATGATACCGGAAATAATGAAATTACTGCCCAGTTGCTCTTCACAGCGTATGAAGGAGAGCATATAGGCAAGTGAGGGAAATCATTCAAACAGCATATGTTCGGGATAAAATGTATTCGCTATTCCAGGCAATACTTGGAATATGTGGTAGAAGGAAGAAAACCAATAAATTATAACCGGATATTCCTGCGTCTATTTTAGAAAAGTCAAATCCCATTCCACTGAAACACCAGACCTCTCTAGTGAAACATTTTGCAACGTATGATTGTTAAGGAACGCAGGGACTGAATCTCCCGACTGAATCTGCGATGAAACTAAAAAGATGAAAAATGCCAAGTAAATATCATCGTTTTTTTACACTCCCAAAATACCGAAATATAAAGAAAATTATTGATGAGAAATCCCAATCTAATAACATATCACCCCATTATTTTTTTCAGTAATGCTTAGAATGCAGGTTGATTATGACACGAAAGTTATGTATATCAATCAGTTGAAGTCCGTTAAATAATCTATGGGAAAATATTCACTTTTAAAAAAATGATTGCTAAAAAATATATAGGAAAAATATTCACCTTGGAAAAATTCATTGTCCAGGGCTCAAGGGATTAAAGCAAACAATTCTGTCCATTTAAACTTAGGCCGGATTGAAGTAGCTAGA
>NC_087216.1:59402447-59432447 GCF_015104395.2 Macrobrachium nipponense
TTCACTGATGGAAGTATTCCCATTCATTTCATCCACAACTACATACGAGACAAAGACTCCAGGTACCCTAATTGTTAGACCTCCAACACCCTGTGTATGGAAATTCTATTTCTTGTGCAAAGGTTGATGTGACATAAACAAACTAACTTTTCCCTTTAGGCTGATCGGCCTTCCAAAAATTCTGCTGATCTCTTAGACACCCTAGAGAACAACTACCCTGAGTAGCTCTCTTTTTGGTACCACCAAAATTCTGAGTTACTGGTCTGGCATTACTCCATTTAAAAGACAGACAGAACCGCCAAGAGGGATTTGCACTCTTGCACCCGCCGCAGTATTTAACTCAGGAAATCTTCTTAGCATACCATATCCATAGATTTCCTATCACTCTCTAGTTTGGCACAAAAACTACTGGGAGCTAAATTAGATCTTCTATCACTTGCTACATTCCCACAAAAGGCACCGGAAGCAAGGTGTGAATCCCCTTCTGATAGGTTTTTTGAAACACCCGCAGTAGCATTCGACATCTCATTGAAAAATTTGCCATCTACAGTTGGACATTTCGACATGTACCAACGAATCGGGGAAAAAATTAGCGCCGCATCAGACGTAGGCTCTTATCTTACTGCAAAAACTATTCACTGTTGTATCAAGGACGTCATGTAAGAGCCAGGAAAAATGCAACAGTCACTGAAATTTATTAGAGGAGATAGTTATTATTAACCATCGTGAATTTCTCAATTTCTCCACGAAGTCCCCCGCCACATCAAACAGCTGAGAGTTAAAATCAACCATCGAATCCTGGCCTTTCTTTATCTTAAAGAATGACCTCAGATCACGGACTAGCTCTTTGCGTTCTGAAGCCCCATTTGCCTTTCAAGGATAGACTTTGAGGCCGCCAATGTTTTACACTTCTGAAATTGAAAATTCCTGCAGTGGCAGACTATATCACCGCTGTCGAGTGCTAAAACCCCTTCACTACATTGAACGCTTTGGGGTCATTAGTGATTTTTTTTTAGAATTCAAATAATTTTTTACTCCATTTATAAACATTTCTACTGGCTGGCGAAAAATAATATTAACCAGGCCAGGAAAAGGCTGCATCGACAAAGCAACGGTCGTGACCCTATGAATAAAAGTTTTTCTATCCTCATCATCATCTGCCCTTTTATCCCCTTTCAGAAAAATTCGCGTCTCGCAAACCTGACCTGATCTTAAAATCATAAAATATTAGATCCCCCATACAATGTTCTCTCAGCTAACCCAAGAAAAGTTATACAAACGGAAGAATAAAATGTTTTGTAACCAATTACTGTACAATTAAAAAAGAATTAAAAATAAAACCTACGGGAATAAGTTCCTTTTCCCACATGCGTGCCGATAACCTAAGTCAAACAGCTAAACGCATGTGTAGTTCAATGCCCAAAACAGACCACAACCCCCAAAAGAGAGAAAACTGAGAACGAAGGAGAAAAATGCCCCCCCCCCCCTTCCCCAACCAGGAAAAAAATTCGGGTTGATCCAGAACGAGAATAGAATAGTTTACTTTACGAATTAATGTTTTTCTTTGGATTCAACAACAAAACGTAGAGAACAGAAGGTAGTTGAAGATATAGCTACTTAAATTTAGTTTTTACACTACATTGTACTATAGTTGGGTATTTTTGTCATCGAGTGCAAATACTCTTACAGTAATATTAAAACTAAAATATTTGTTTGGAGAACGTTTTGACAAATTATTCATTCTTTGATCGTTTCATTCGTTTAGTCGAGGGACTTATGTTGAAATATTATGTCCCCTGGGACTTCAATGATTAGAGCATGGCACCTATTTGTGTAGCTTAAGGAGGTTCTAAATAGCAAGAAAGTCATTGCTGCAGATTACTGAGGGGTAGCATATGGTGGCCATCTTGATTTTCAAAATGGCTACCATTACAACTTTTGCCAAAAACTAGAAATGATTTATACTTGTTACCACTGCTTATTTTCAACAGTAAATGCATTAAAAAATGATGCAAGCAGGCATCTAGTGTAACATGAAGGTTAGCAACCCTTTTATTTTTCAAAATGGCTGCCATTTATTATGATTTTGTATATTTTGTTATATCATCATAGTACATGCAGATGGTATTAGACATGATACTCTATATTAGAGCGGTATGTACTGCCAATTGGAAACTGCACCTTGATGCTACAGAGGCCTTTGTTAAGTACTACTTTGCACATGATAAACTTAACTATGCCCAACTTATTCTTTACTTAGCAGACATGCATGCAGTAGCTCAGCCAGACCCTGAAATCTGGGTGGAGTTCATGAAGGCAATTGGGTTGTTAACAAGGGCTCCATACCCTTTTGTGCCATTGGTCCATCTCATGCATTGGAACAAGTCAACAAGTGTATGATAGTATCTGGGGGGGGCCTCGTTGGAATCACTTTAAATGAGTTGCCCACACCAAATTCTTCCTTTTAGCAAACTTGCACAGTTAGCAGTGGAAGCACAGATCATCGTAAATGCCCATTAAAAGCTAAGCTGTATCATGAACACACAAATGCACATTCAAAGATTCAGGAACAGAATGTTGAAAACTTTGCACAATACATGGAATCTTTCACGAATCCATCTGAAGATAAGCATGATCCAGTGATAAACTTAGTCACAAAAGCAGTTATGTCAGACAAAATACAGACAGATGTTAACAAGTGTGCAGATATTGGAGTTGAGAAATTTGAGCAGTTTGTTAAAGAGAGGATAACAACAGCACAAGTGAATCTCTGAGCTTCAATAAAGAAACAAAAACGCTAGATGTGGTCTTCAGCAGGACTTAAAGTCAGACTCAAGAGTGACGATCAGATCATTGAGTTCAAAGAAGACAGGCTACTCTTTTGCCCACTTGCTGATTGTCTCAAAAACAAGATATATCAACCTACAAGAAGCAGTTGGAACATACGAATTTTCAGTTGTGCCAAGGTGCATGTTTACAGTTGATGGATCCATGTATCATGTTACCTCGAAGAGTGATTTGATGTCCATTCTTGAAAATTTACCTGTAGACGGTAATGAGAATTTGGATAAAAGAGATACGGTATAATCTGAAAATACAAAACGTGTTGCGATTGTGGATGGAATGGGAGACCTCCAGGCTCTAGGTAAGCCACAGTGGGTCAAAACATGGAGTGTCTTAGCAGATTACTTCAATAAATGCCATTTGGAAAAATACAGAGATTAATGGAAAGCAGCAACACGTTACCCAATTCTTTGTAGAGACACGTTTCATCATAGAAGTTGGTAAGAACGGTAGAGTAGTACCACTCGCTCCAATCTTCAATGCTTTAGGTCCTAATAGGACTGCCTCTCTACCAGGCTTCTTTGCATTATCAGGAGCAGATGTCACTGGAAGATTCGCTGGCAAGGAAAAGCTGACATTTTGGAAAGTGCTGAAGGAGCTTGACCCAAATGATGGCAAGGTTCGTACACTTTCTCATCAGAAAGACCATCTGAAGCAACCATCAGTGCCATTGAAGCAGTTATTTGTCAGGTGTAATTGCCTCAAACAGAAATAGCAAATGTAACAGACTGATGGTAGTGGCTTTTTAAGAAAAAAACAAGCACATTCTGAAGGTCTCCCTCCTACCAGAGTTGCACTTCTACCAGCTATAATGCGGGCAAACTACCAGGCAATGATTTGGTACAACGACATCATCGAAAATCCAGAGCTACTAAAACCTGATGACTGTGGGTGGAATTTAACAGATGGAGAATAAAAGCCAGTAAAGACACCATTGGCACTGGCTCCTAATACAATAATTTACTTGGTCAAGGGCAATTGTTCCAACTCAAGATGTTGAACGAATGTTTGCAAATGCAGAAAGAATAAACTTAAGTGTACTGAACTGTGCAGATGTTCTTCTGAATCAGACGAATGCGATAATGCAGAATGTGAGGATGAAGCTACCCTCGCCCCATCAGATGATAAGGATGATGAATAATATGAAAGTTAATGACATGAATGTTATGAATATTTAGATAAATTATGATCAGCCCAATTTGGGATTTGGCTAACGGTGTAGCTAAACTGTTGGAATTTTCTTTAGGCAACGTATGGTAGCCATATTGGCTTTTTGACAGCCATATTGGCTTTTTACTGCCAACAACTATGTAATCAGCAACCCTTATATCACAACCAGAAATAACTTGAAATTGCCCAGTTACTTCCTGAAGGTTGACTAATCACTAAAAAGTATGCAGAATTCTAAATATGGGTCAGAGTTATGGCGGACATTTTGAATACTGAATGTGGCTATTTTAAATGTTTTGGTGAGGATGAAAATAAATGGATTATTGGACTGAAAACACCAACTCTTACTGGAAAGAGGGCTCGGAATGGTGGCTATTTTGAAATTCAAGATGGCCGCATCTGCCACCCCTGGGAAATCAATAGCAAAGATTTTCTTGTTATTTGGAATCTACTTAAGATATCTAATCATAAAAGTCCTACGGGATTGCATAAGCCCCGAGACTAGTTCTTTAGTTCTTTCTGCGACACATCTTAAATAGGTCTTTTTATCCTTTTAGAAAATAAAAATACGTTAATTTAAAATTAAATTGCTTCCACAGTTTCACACTACATAGACCTAGATTCAAGTTGAAAGAAACAGATTTGACCGAGAGAGAGAGAGAGAGAGAGAGAGAGAGAGAGGGGGGTATTACCACTGGTTATTGAGAGAGGAAAGAGGAAGGAGAGAGGGAAATTTACCACTGGTTATTGAGAGAGAAAGAGAGAGAGCGAGAGGAGTGAGGGGAGAGAGAGAGAGAGAGAGAGAGAGAGAGAGGGGTATTACCCACTTGGTTATTGATGAGAGAAAGAAAGATGAGAGAGAGAAAGGGGTATTACCACTGGTTTTATTAGAGAAAGAGAAGAGAGAGAAAGGGTATTACCACTGGTTTATTGAAAGGGAGAGAAAGAGAGATGAGGAGAAAGGGTTATACCATGGTTATTAAGAGAGAGAGAGAGTAGAGAGAGAGACCTTACCTTACCTTACAGACCTTACATCTTGTTCGGGTTGCCCCAGGTCCCTCAGTGTGAGGCACCTCTAATGTCTACCAGAGAGTTGCTAGTACATCTTCCGGTATATTTTGCATCTTCCAATCTTGGATGGTCTGGGATGCAGTTTAGATATTTGTCGAGCTTATTCTTAAACACATCTACGCTCACTCCTGATATATTCCTCAGATGAGCTGGCAACGCATTGAATAGACGCTGCATTATCGATGCTGGTGCGTAGTGGATTAATGTCCTGTGTGCTTTCCTTATTTTTCTGGTATAGTTTTGGGCACTATTAATCTACCTCTGCTTGCTCTTTCTGATATTTAGTTCCATGATATTTTCTGCTATTCCTTCTATCTGTTTCCATGCCTGAATTATCATGTAGCGTTCTTTCTTCCCTTTCTAGACTATATAATTTTAAGAATTGTAGTCTTTCCCAGTAGTCTAGGTCCTTAACTTCTTCTATTCTAGCGTGTAAAGACCTTTGTACACTCTCTATTTGTGCAATATCCTTTTGATAGTGTGGGTACCATATCATATTGCAATATTCAAGTGGACTACGAACATATGTTTTATAAAGCATAATCATGTGTTCAGCTTTTCTTGTTTTGAAGTGCCTAACAACATTCCCATTTTGCTTTACATTTTTGCCAACAGAGTTGCTATTTGATCATTGCATAACATGTTCCTATTCATCATCACACCAAGGTCTTTAACTGCTTCCTTATTTGTGATGGTGTCTCATTATTAGGTCCCCTTATATGCATATAGCTTTCTTTCTCTGTCTCCATAATTATTGATTCAAATTTATCAGAGTTAAATACATCCTATTTACCTCTGCCCAATCATATACTTTGTTAAGGTCTCTTTGTAGAGCGTTCCTATCTTCATCACAAGTAATTTCTCTACTTATTCTTGTGTCATCTGCGAAACTACTCACTACCGAATCCTTAACATTATTGTCTTATGTCTTCAATCATAATAACAAACAGTATTGCAGCTAACACCGTACCTTGCGGCACACCGGATATTACATTGGCTTCATCGATTTTCTCGTCGTTTGCAATAACTATCTGTTTTCTGTTGTGTAAAAATTCTTTTAACCATCTTCCTACTTTATCCACGATATTGTGTTTTCTAATTTTCTTCGCTAATATATTATGGTCTACTTTATCAAAGCTTTTGCAAAGTCTAAATAAACCACATCTGTTTCATTTCCGCTTTTCATATTTTTGAATATGTTTTCACGGTGGACTAACAGTTGGGTTTGTGTACTTTTTCCGGGTACGAAACCATGTTGTCCTTTATTAAACAAATTATTTTTATTAAATGTTTCATAATATTTTTCTTCATTACCCTTTCATACACTTTCATAATATGTGATGTTAGACTCACAGGCCTATATTACTTGCCTCTAGTCTTGATCCACTTTTGAAAGTAGGGGTAATAATATGCTAATTTGTGCTCATCATATATCTTGCCTGTATCTACACTTTGTCTTAATAATATTGCAAGTGGCTTTGCGATAGAATGAACTACTTTCTTTAACAAATAGCAGGAATTCATCTGGCCCTGCAGCAGCTCCATTTTTAATTTCATTAATAGCCTGCACAATATCAGCTTCATTAATATCTATGTCAGCTAAATATTCACTATTTTCATCCCTTACTTCTATATCATTATCTTCATTATCTATTCTAGGGGTGAATTCTCTCTTATATCGTTCTGCCAGTATGTTGCAAATTTCCTTTTTTTCATTCGTTAATCTCCCTTCAATTCTCATAGGGCCTATTTCTATTCTTCTTTTATTCATCTTCTTCGCATATGAGTATAATAGTTTTGGGGTTTTGCTTGATATTTAATAGGGTTTTTTTCTTCCAAGTCCCGTTTTTCATTTTCTTTGATTGTATAATCTTTTGTTCTGCATTTTCTATCTTACTTTTTAGTTCTATAACTTTCCATGCATTTTTTTCTTTTGCAAGACCTTTTTTCCATTTTCTGATTTTCTGGAACAAGATCCTTCTGTCTCTTGGTATGCATGAATGATGTTTTACTTTTCTTCTTCGGTATATATTTTTCCACTATTATCTCCAATATTTTTATATAATATCTCCGTATTTACCCTTATTGTCATCCACTTACGGAAAAATGTTATCCCAATCTTTGTTTAATTCTTCATTAATTTTCTGACCATTTTATATTTTTTAACTGTAGGTTGTATTTTCCATATCCTTCCCACTTTTTCATTTCTTGCTATCTCTATTTCACTTGCTTTGGAATGAACTGTTAATTCTATGACTTTAGGTCTGAAATACTCGCATTATAAACTATTATTTCTTTAACATAATTCATCTCGTTCACAAATACTAGGTCTAAAGTATTTTCCTTTCTTGTTGGCAGGTGATTTATTTGTTGAATGTTTGTATTCTAGTAGCATATCTAATAGCTTTTCAAATTGCCTCTTATCTTCTGCACTACTATTACTCTCTTTTTTATATGTATAAGTACAACCACAATCTCCTATTCGTTCTTTCCATTCTACGAAAGGAAAGTTGAAGTCACCAGATAGGAGAATAGTCCAGTCCTTGTGATTTCTACATATATCATCCAATTTTCAATTATTAAGTCAAACTCTTTAGTATTAGGAGGTCTATATATTACTATGTTCATCAATTTTTCAGATTCAAATTCTACCGCTATTAGTTCACATTCTGAGTTACTATATTTCTCATATATTTTTCCTTGTTTTTTGTCTTTCCCATATATTGCGGTTCCCCCTTGATTCCTATTTTTTCTATCTGATCTATAAGTTTGGAACCCTTTTATTTGATCATCATTCCCAGTCTCTTGGGAATACCAGGTTTCACTTATATTCATTATATCTATTTTCTTTTCATTTTGGGTTAGTTCTTCTAAGTACTCTATTTTTCTTTTGAGTTACTCGTAACTAACCCTGCGCATTCATCACTATGATGGTTTGCGTGTTTTCTCCTTCATTTAATACTGGTAGTAATAAGGATTTTCCCATGTCTCTTTCCTGTTTTCTGGTATGTTGTTCTTTTTTCATTTCCAGAAATTCTGACATTAAAAAATCCAACTTTTCCATATATTTGATCTTCCTTCATCATAATTATTAATTTTGTGTCTGAATCTGCAATTTTCTCCGTTTCTGCAATATCCTCTTGCATAATAAATACAGTTATTCTCTTGAGTAGAATTTCGGAGCTGATGCTTTGAAATTTTTTGCTGACCACCTCTGCAATATCTCATTGGTGGTTTGCTTTTCTCTTTTACCTGATATTCTTGATTTCTCTCTTTATTTGTTTCTTTCTTATTTTGGATTTTATTACTTGGTTGGTTATTTATTTGATTATGATTCATGGCTACAGGGTGCATATATTTGCATTTTTTGTCGAACTTACATCCTTTTCCTTCTTTTAGGTTTTTACATATTTTTTGGATGCAGATCTCTGCAATCATCCCCATATCCATCTAAGTATGCACATTTACCATATATTTCATAGTTTTGACATATCTTAGGATTTTTTGTGGGAGTAACATCTTTCTCCAAATCTGCAATTCCCTCTTTTCAAAAGGTTGCAGATTTTGTCTTCTTGTATTTTCTCCTCTTTCCCGTCATTGTATAGATCTGGGTAGAGCCTCTTCGGGATTTGCTTTTCTGTTGTCATATCGTAATTTTATTTCTTCGTAGGTATGCTGCTTTATTGCCTCATATGTAGTATCAAATAGTATCTCTGCATCCATACTTTTATCTTGTTCTTTGTTTTCCTTATTTTTTTCTGTCATTTTATTTTTGTTTACTTCTCTTCCGTTTTCCTCTTCTTCTTTTTCTTCTTCTTCTTCTCTTTCCTCTTCTTCTTCATCCTCAACTATTTTTGTACATTCAATCTTGATTTAATAACATTGTCTATCCATGATAGACATGTTGAACAAAAAATTCTTGTATCTTTTCTCAAATCTTGTATTACCTCAGCACACTGTGGATGGGTCGGAATGTTGCATGCAGCACATTTTCTGATTAGGTTTTGTGGATTGACTATGCTATACCAAACCTTACACAGTTTGCATGCTTTTGGCATTCTTTTTCCTAATGCATCAATTAGGATATTCACAAGATTCACCTTATCATTTTCTTTGTCGGAATATGTTGGTTTATGTATATTTTCTTTATGAGTCTCTTGACCACTTGGATTTTTATTTGGAACTTCTTCAATTATTTTCAAGATGTTTTCATTAGATTTGTTCCAGAGAGAGAGAGAGAGAGAGAGAGAGAGAGAGAGAGAGAGGATATTACCAGTAGGTATAATAATAGAGATCTTAAAGGACATTTCCACTGATTATCAAGAGAGAAAGAGAGTTCGAAGGATATTACCAAAGGTTATTAAGAATAGAGAGAGAGAGAGAGAGAGAGAGAGAGAGAGAGAGAGGAAGAGAGAGAGAGAAAGAGAGAGAGAGAGAGCGAGAGAGAGAACGTAATTATAAAAGACCTTACTAAAATGCTATTGAATGGCTAGAAGCATAGCGTTGGAAGGGTCTGCAGTCACAAGGCGATTGTCTAGAGAGAGAGAGAGAGAGAGAGAGAGATGTAACTGAACCTTAAGAGGAAGCGATTCCTCACGAGAGAAAAAGCGGTCGGAAGGGAAGAGACGAGGAAAACTGGGATTTAGCACAAGCATTCCCTGACTATGCTTGGCTGGAGGCCAGAACACAATCCTGGAAGTGGGTGCTTCAAAGCCCTTCCATTTTCTTCCCTTTTGATTTATTGTGTGTTTTTTTTTACTGATATTTTATTCACGGTCCTTCCAAAAAAAAAAAAAACGCATTGTCTCATGACGATACACCTCTTTTCTTAGAAGTGGATTAAGCAGTTATTCTATTTGATCTTAGGTAGAAAAATAATAAAAAGTAAAATGAACAACTGTAATAGGTCAATTAGAATGAACAACTTTGCTAATTGAAGAAGGACACTTATTGTGAAAAAAAGTTATTTTGCTAAAATCTCGGTTTTCTCAATTTCGTAGATTCCATGGACATCAAACTGCTGTAGAGAAAACTACAGTGACCAGAAAACAAGTCGCGCATGTGGTAGTAAATGGAAAAATAAGAATAGCAAGAATTAGAGTAAAATAACAAAGTAAATTAGAAATAAAGATGAAACGATAAATCAACATTAATTCTGTAGTTCTCTCTCATTCTCTCCACCTCCCCACTTGTACGTATGCGTTTGGGTGTTTTTGTGTGCGAATGTGGAAGCGCATAAGTTTGTTAGTCCATGCGTGAGATCAAGGGCATAAATAGCATGCTCCTTGCAGTTTCTTAACTTTGAGGCCTGGAGGGAGAAACATTTTCCGGAATTTCCTAGAAATATCTCGCAAGTTTGGAGAGTTGCGAAGCCAGAAATATGCTTCGAATATCGTAGCACGAATTTTTGGGGATATCAACTCGACACAAGTCACTTTCAGTGTAAGAAGTAACTTTCATAAATCTCTCTCTCTCTCTCTCTCTCTCTCTCTCTCTCTCTCTCTCTCTCTCTCTCTCTCTCTCTCTCTCTCTCTCTCCAGCAATTTGTAGGTGATCCTTTCGAAAAAATATGCGACAACCAATTTACGTCGATTTTGACAAAGTTATTACAATCCCTTACTGTAGTGGAGGATGGAATTTTTACTTCATGGTTTCACCAATATGTCGGTTTTCTCTCTCTCTCTCTCTCTCTCTCTCTCTCTCTCTCTCTCGTGCGGATAAATTCCCGGCCTTCGTATACGGGAAAACCCCGCTCTTCTACTACTCCCCATATTAAAGTCAGTGAAGAGCACGCCTAAAGGAGAGCCCATTACCACTCCATGTATGCATTCTACATCGATGACGTATTCATGCAGGCCTAAGATGAGAACAAAATAGACACACTCCGTCACACTTTTCAGGAATACAGTGGATTTCAGTAGTAGCGAACAGCTTCCCTATCTCGACGTTCTTGTCCACAATAACCTCTTGCATACACTAGACAGACCAACCTTGGCCTCTGCCTTAATGGAGACAGCGAGTGTCCTGCGAGATATAAGAATACCATCATCAAGGCCTATTAAAGAGGGCCTTAAAACTCTAGTTTGTCCTGGCAGGGCACCCACCAAGAACTTGGCCGCATCTCCCAAACGCTTGTGAATTACGGATATTTGAACAATCAAGTAAATAAAGAACTACGTACAACACTGGATCGGTGGTAGGACGAACGTGAACAGCTGCAGCCCCATCCTTAAGAAAGAACTAGTTCTATATGAAATGAGTATTGTTAATATAATATGAACACCATTATGAATATAATTCATTAACTTGGCATATGGATATTTTGATTTTGTTGCACTGTCGAGAGATGACAAAATGTCAATTCAGGAGTGTGACGGGCGGAAGAGGAATGTCTTCGTAATGGTTTTTTTTTTCTTTCTTTTCTACTGAGACAAAGCGGAACTTGAAATGTACACATATCATTTTTGGGTGGCGCACGTCCAGGATCGCTGCCTCAGGGACAAAGACAGGCCACGGCTTATGTCCATGCATGGGCAAAAATAAGGTATACTTCTGAATCTAGTTTTGGGTAGATTTCATGGGTGTGACTATGAGCTGTATATGACATCATGAATCTGTTCCAGGGCAATGAACTTGTTACGTGATAGTGACGTCCTCTCAAATGGAATATCTTGTGAGAAAGTTCGTACATGATTACGTGCGGACTGTTCCCCTACATAATAGGAGAGTAAAATAACTTGGCTCTTAAAAGCAACATTGTTTTAGAACGACCATGTTTTATTTTGTTGTGTGATTAGTGCTGAAATGGGTAAGCATACTTTTAAGCTTAAGTGTAGCTTTGTCTTTTTGTATCTTAAACATTTGTTTCAGAGATGTCCTCTTTCATATAACTTTTTGTTTTATATAATTATGGTTTATTTGCAATTTATGTGGGATTTTTTTTTTTCTCGCTCTCTCTCGGACGGATCTGGTACTGGTGCATAGGTTTTCTTAAATATCTTTTTAAATATCAACTGTATGTTCTTGAAATTTTGGCCCAACATGTTTTAGACCTTCTGCTAATGTATGGCAATATAACTAAGTATCTAAAATAATTAATAATGGCACTTTGCTCTTAAACATTTCCAATTTTCTTTGCATTTGACTGAGACTTTCGAACACCTATAGGAAAGACGGCCCGCCCACTTCTTTCTCTCCCTGTTAATTTTAAATTACTTTATGGATTATTGTTTTATGTATCCAAATTAGTTTATGCAATAAAGTTTATTTGTGTTTAATTATTTCTGGAGATTATTATGACCTTTTGGTTTATTTAGAGTATATATATACTGGAAACTCAATGCCATCGAGCAGGTATGGGCGCAAATGAGGCTATATGTACATTCATCGTTACGGCATTTCACCAGGGCAGACCTAAAGGCCAGATTGGAGGAAGCAAGGCTTGCTGTCACTAAACAGGTGTGGGAAGGAGCTGTCCAACGAAGTCAAGCTTTCGAGAACGAATACTGGCTTACTGACAACGTCCGGGATTGCATAGACCCAATCGTTGTCAACGTCGCCAGTGATGACGAGGACGATCTGTTTTTAGACAGTGATGGGGAGTGAGGTGAAATATCCTTATACGTGTGTATATATAGTCCTGTAATTAATAAGTTTTGATATATTTATCCACCAGTTTTTTTTTTATTTTCTATGTCTATGCTGTTTTCATGGTTACTGCAAAAATTTACTTCAAAATCTGTAAAATTTCTGTATATATTGTATATACTTTATTGGATATATATAATAAAATAAACTATGATCTGTTTTTTTCCTTCCATATTTATATCTCCAATAATAATCTAAAGTTGCCACTACCACACCATTCTCATGGAAATAGATAAGAAAGGTACATGATAAATAAAAACATACAAATGGCTTATGAAAAGTAAGCAGTAATAAATGGTACTTCGTGTACAATTTAAAACGTAAAAAAAACTTATGGTAGTAACTATTCCATTCATAAGTATCAGACAGAGTAAGAAAGAGAGGAGTGGGCGGGGCTTCTTTCCTAACTCTTTGGCTAAGCCAAAGACAGGTGTTCGTATATTTACAACTAATACTGAGGTAATTGAAAATTTTCTAAGTAAAGGGCCTTAATTATTAATTCAGGGTACTTAATTATATTGCCATATATTAGCGGAAGGTGTAAAACATGTTGTGCCAAATTTTCAGGAAGATACAGTTGATATTTAAAAAGATATTTAAGAAAACCTATGCATCGCTGGGCTTGAAATGGTCAGTAATTTCAGTATACACATGTCTTCCTATCTGGTCAAAAATACTTTGGGGATAAGACATCAAAAGCACTAAAGGGGGTGGTAGTTTGGAAGCGGGAGACAGAGAGAGAATGGGAGGGAGTGGAGGGGGAGAGAGAGAGAGTAGAGGGGGTGCTAGGGAGATGAAAGAGGTAAGAGTCCTGGAGGGTTAGGGAGACAGAGAGATAGAGAGAGAGGAGAGAGGAAATGAGAGAGTAGAGGGCGTGTTATGGAGAGAGAGAAAGAGAGGAGAGGAGAGGAAATGAGAGGGTAGAGGGGGTATTAGAGAAGACAAAGAGAGAGAGAGAAAGTTAATCTCCGGGATGATTAGCTAGTTATACTATAAAGCTAGAATACAATCTAAACACTTGGGATACACACACATTATAAATAAAATTATTGGAGAGAATGTACCCACTACTGGTGTCAACACCCAACTGGACCTTGTCATTTAATACCAAAATAGACACACAAGAAACCTGATAATGAAGAACAACCTAACCCCGTGAATAAGAGATCCCCTTAGACAGACAAACATGGCATCCCATTTCGAATGGCCAGTCTGTGGATGTCTCGGCTCATATAAAGGTATAACCATATGAAACTAGTCAAGAGGATTTCCTGTCATGCACAAGAAGGTGCTATAAAACAACATACGAGGGATTCCCATCATACAAGCATCACAAGAAATACAATTGTCAAGAACAATCGAGATAATTGGAAAGGCCCCGTCCTCGAGGTTGCTGGAGGCGCTCATAATACATACAGCAAGTGAAGCCTTCACTGAATACAAGCCAGGAAGTTCTCTTCCTACCCACCAGCATTAGATGAGCTACTGTGCAAAGGCCTGCATTAAACAGCATAGCAAACAACACTTGCGGCCCTGCATTGCAAGAACCATTGAGCCACGTGGTGCAGATATGAGGTTTATTTTTGTGTTTTGCAACAATGAATTCCACTGTCATTAAAAATAAAATACTTCCAAATCAACTAATTCTTTAGATACTGAACAAAGGGGAAAAATGCAAGAACCTTTGAAACCATATCCCTCTACGTCAATGGTATTCACTGGAATCCGATAAAGGAAAGAAAAGGAAGCCGAATGGAATCTCCTCTCCATCAAAGGTAGGCCTGTTCATTACACACAGATCAAAGACTTAAAGCGTATTTTAAAATATCTCTCGTTAACCAACGAAAGTATTCATCATACACTAGTCGAAGGGAAAAACACACTCAAGAAAATGGTGTTGTGTCTGTCAAATGAAAAAGAATGAGAACATTATGGAAAAATCACTTTCTTCAGTCTTTCCTGAAAAAGGTATCAGTATATTCATGCAGTCATCGAAAGAGGTAAAAAAGCTGTCGTTGTTCAAAGTGCAGTAACCTCCCTACCTGCATTCCCTCGTCGTCATGATTGCTGTCATTATCACTCATTCAACATAGGCCTAGTCCTGACTCCTGATTCAAAAAATCCGTGACATTTACACTACTTTCTTGATATGCAAAGGTAATCATTAAAATTAGATTACTGTGAAGTCTGTTCATGGGTGATTTACTAATTGAAGGAACTGTAATGATACATTTTTCAAGAACCTGCAAGAAAAAAACTCATAATTAAAAGACTAGCAATCCAGTTGCCTCATGCACTTATCAACCCCACCCCTCTAACCACCTTCTCCCTGAATAATCAGACATCGCGTACGCCATGTTGGCCAAGGGCAGCCTTGGGGAAAACTAGTTATTTTAAAAAATAGCTTCATCGACAAACGAAGCCTTAAAATGCATGTCTACAGTACACGTTCTGCTCAGAATGACTTTTTCTTTCATTTCTCAAAATATTTGCATAAACTCGTGTTACACCCTATAATATATATATATATATATATATATATATAATATATATATATATATGTAGGAATATATATATATATATATATATATATATATAATATATATACTATATACATACAAGGTATACAAGAGCGCAGACATAAGAGGTTCAGGAGGTCCATTGATACTAAACATGAAGGCCAAGATTTATTATAAAACGTTTCGCACATCAACTTTGTGCATCTTCAGTCTGTAAAAAGAAAAATGCATATATTAAAAACTAAAAAATAGGATTCACAATAGTTATTCATTAAAATGCAATAAAATATAAATAGTTAAAAAAGAGAAGGAGAACCACTGAGGTACCAACCGACTAGAATGGAAGGAAAGCAAGGAATGATTTTTGAGAGAGCCAGGACCAAGATGTTGACTATGCCAGATGTAGAGGTGAAGCCGAGGTGTTGTTATTCAATGGGGGAACCAGCCTTTTAATAATTAAAGATTCCAAGGTAGTTAGGTGGTCCGGGTCTTTAGTATAACCTATTATCGAGAAGTGCTGTTTGTTGATACATTTATTTTGCATTTGGTGCATGATTCTTGATACTAGAAAATTCAGGATTACTAATTCTTTGACCTGTTCTATAGCTGAAACCCATATGGCTACCAATATCTCATCTGCAGTAATCTTCGAGTCGATCCCACGTAAGTTGCAGGGCATCCTGCGCATTTGAATTTGTATACAACGTTGGATCTCATGAAGTCCTGCAGACGATCTTTGAAATTAAAAAGCGAGCCAATTTTGCAAGGATTGTTTGAGATGAGTTTAATTTTGAGATAAGGAATTTCTTGTTCTATTATTTGTGAGAGTCTAAGAGAAAACTTTTTCATAACGAAATGGAATTTTTAATAACCTTTTTTCAAAAAAACTCCTATCCCAAAGACATTGTATATAACATAATTAACAAATTAGTAGGTAACTATATCCACCAACCGCCTCCTCCGCTAATGGATGTCCCTAAGAAACTGATGTATGCATCGATTCCATAGATAACAGACTCGAAGTTTTCTCTTAGACTCTCACAAATAATAAAACAAGAAATTTCTTATCTCAAAATTAAACTCATCTCAAACAATCCTTGCAAAATTGGCTCGCTTTTTAATTTCAAAGATCGTCTGCAGGACTTCATGAGATCCAACGTTGTATACAAATTCAAATGCGCAGGATGCCCTGCAACTTACGTGGGATCGACTCGAAGATTACTGCAGATGAGATATTGTAGCCATATGGGTTTCAGTTATAGAACAGGTCAAAGAATTAGTAATCCTGAATTTTCTAGTATCAAGAATCATGCCACCAAATGCAAAATAAATGTATCAAAACAGCACTTCTCGATAATAGGTTATACTAAAGACCCGGACCACCTAACTACCTTTGAATCTTTAATTATTAAAAGATTGGTTCCCCCATTGAATATCAACACCTCGGCTTCACCTCTACATCTGGCATAGTCAACGTCTTGGACCTGGCTCTCTCAAAAATCATTCCTTGCTTTCCTTCCATTCTAGTCGGTTGGTACCTCAGTGGTTCTTCTTCTCTTTTTAACTGTTTATATTTTATTGCATTTTAATGAATACTATTGTGAATCCTGTTTTTTAGCTTTTAATATATGCATTTCTCTTTTACAGACTGAGGATGCACAAAAGTTGATGTGCGAAACGTTTTATAATAAATCTTGGCCTTCATGTTTAGTATCAATGGACCTCCTGAACCTCTTATATACATACATATATACATATAGTACATACATTATATATATATATATATATATATATATATCATATATATATATATATATATATATATATATATATACAAACCTGTGTGTGTATTCATGTTGCTATTCTTGTATTAACGTAATTCAGTTCTGTTTTTGTGTTGGATGTTGACATAATTAAATTTTCTTTGTAAATGGTTTATTGTCAAATATTAACGTAACTTTGCAAAATCTTTAACTTTCGTTCGTTTTTGGTTTCCACTTTATTATTTAATCACTCGTGTAGGAGGTGGCTTGTTGTTAACCATCTTTGGACTTTCCCATTGGTTTGTATGTTTTTCTTCCGTTTGATATTTATTGGCATGTGTGGGGTTCTCAGCAGATACCGGTTAGCAGTGTGGGTTTTCTTCGGCGCAAGTGCATCCACAGTACTTTTAAATCTTTGTACAGCCTCCGGATACAAGGGTTCTTTGATGTCATAGGCATTATTGGAGGTTTCTGACGCTTGATTGACTCCCTCGCAAAGGGAGAGAGACTTCGTCTCTCACCTGCTTGACTTGAGTGAGACGTACAGCCCAAGTGTCTCATTCCATCAGTGGTTCTATAACCCATAGCGTTGTAGTATTATTTCATCGCTGGTCTGATTTATCAACATATTCATCCTGCATATATATATATATATATATATATATATATATATATATATATATATATATATATATATATAACATATATATATACTATATTATATATATATATATATATATATATATATATATATATATATATATATATATATATATATATATATATATATATATATATATATATATATAATATATATATATATATATATATATATATATATATATATATATATATATATATATATATATACATATTGAATAACTTGATCACGAAGTATATAAAACGTGATGCTATGTATAAATAATGGGTAAGCATGTATGTCTGTATGTATCTATGTGTATTTACGGGATAGCGAAATCTGAAATACATATAACAACGGAAAAGCTCAGCAAAACGAATTACCAACTTCCGTTTGACAGGATGCCAGAAGTATTACTATAAAACGGCATCAAAGGCAAAGGAAATGAAAGATTTCCTAACTATAAAAGAAAACGACTCTCTTTTTTTATTTTGTTGTTTATTTCACGCTGGTGTGGACTTTTATCGAGACAATTGAAGCTATTGTGAGTATGTGGAGGCTTTTGAATGTTTTTTTTTTCCAGTAGAACAATTCTAAGTCACGACTTATAGGAAATATATTCTGTTATCATTATTACCATATTATTGGGCAAGACATCCTTTCTAAGTTCAGTAGTGTTAAATGAAATGGCCGTCTGAAGTAAGTCCACCCTTTGTTTTATGTGTGAAGTTTTTCCTCAGAGATATATCAGAGTAGAAAAAAATAACATCCTTAAGCAGTCTTAAGGTGTATATGCTACTACTACATATATATTTTCCGCTCTATTTGCTTGTGCGCGCAATCGCGGGAATTTAATGCCGAAATTGCACACTGAACTTTTTAGAACGGTAGAAAGAAATTACTTTTTCTAAATCGTTTGTTCTGTATTTTAGTTGGCATGTGCCTAATATACAGATATTCTTCGTTTATGGTCTTTCGGAAGGAGGTTAATTGTCATATTATTTTTTATTAGTATCATTTTTGTGATATATAATTTCAGTCAGAAGACAAACAACGTATATGGATTCACGGAACTTGACTCGTCCTCCTCAAGGATTCCTCCGTGTTTGTGTGGCCCATATCTTCGGTCGCAGCTTCCGTTTCCTTCATAAACCAGAATCGAAATCCTTACCTGCAATTCCTCTCAGGAAAGGAACCTTTTCTCGCCTCATTTTTTTAGTTTTATTTTCCTTCCCCGAAGTACACAACATATTTGGTAAAGAAATATGGATATATATTCCTTAATTGACGCAGCTATATCTTACAAAGATAATAAAATTTTAAAGTAATATATGTAATACATACAAATATATATGTGTGTGTGCGTGTACGAGGGAAATTACTTTTTACACGTTTAAGGAATAATTTTCCTTCTCAGAAATTAACTGCCAGCCAAGAGAGTTTTGAATTATATGCTCTGCCTCCCCTTTTCTAAAAAAAGAAAAGAATAATAAACAAACTTATACCGTCCACTTTGCTAATATAGCATAATAAAAATCTTTTTCTCAATAACGCTAGGTTACTCTTCTGCTTGTTGTAAAACAAAAGCTTTTAAATTCGCGAACTTTTCTTCAAGAAAGGGCCTTTCAATCTTGTATAAAAATATATAAATAAAATGGGTGTGTGTGTGTGTGTGCATGTGTTCCACGTACATTTTGAAATGCATTGAGCAATTTCAACCCAACTTGATACACATACTACTTAGCATCTGGGAATGAACACTGCGTGATTTAGACATCACTGGCACCAAAAGGGGGATGTGGGAAAGGGGGGAAATGTACAAATTACAGAAAACGAAAGATAATGTCTAATCCATAGTTTTTGAGGTCGCTGAGATGAATAGTGACTCCCAATGGCCTTCAAGTCCAAGATTAGCTCCGATTGGAAAGAGGGGTGAGAAAGGGGTGTGAAGGGGTTACAAGTAAAAATAATTGACCCTCCCGAGAGAGTTTGCCGGTTGTAATCAGAGATTTCCCGGGCAGTGCTGGGTTGGTCATTAGAATTATATATATATATATATATATATATCTATATATATATATATATTATATATATATATATATATATATATATATATATATATATATATATCTATTATATGAATGTGTAAATATGTACATATATATATATATGTGTGTATACATATAATGAAGCATTACTTATATACTCACTTGAATACATGGAATTGTTGATGATGTTTTTGTGCATATAAACTTTCAAACGCAAGTTTTATTTGTTTGCTTAAATACGTCTGAGCCAGTGAATCATAAAAAATGCAATCATATGTGTAACTCGATATAGTTGGTTATAATCGACGAAAACGCCAATAGATATAAAATATAATAGTTTACCCAGTAAGAACAATGACCAGGTTACCAAATTGACAGCTTGAAAGGTGTTTATCGGTTGGAAGAGTTAATCCGTCAAAATGTCAGAGGTGGAGACGATCTTTAAATAGGAATATTGGGGAGAGTAAAGTAGTACATCCACCTGCCATTTTTCTCATGGTGACGTGTAGCTTACATAGGGAGTCCATGCTAAAAGAAGAAAAACTGTTACAGTTGTTGGTATTAAAATGATTAGCAGAGCGATGAACAGCTTAGTAAGTAAATTATTGGTATTTGGTAACGAAATGGTTGTCATGCAGTTGGCCGAGATATAATAAAACTATTTCTTAAGGGACTGGGTTTGACCTATATTCTTCAACAATCAAAGATTACCTTTAATTCGTAACTTGGGTATCCCAATGTTAACAAGGACTTGGAGATATATTTCGTGCGTTGTATACAACGTAAAAACATCATACAAACAAACAAACATTTGCTCGAGAGAGAGAGAGAGAGAGAGAGAGAGAGAGAGAGAGAGAGAGAGAGAGTTTCTGCTGCACGATCATAACAGAAACCCAAAGAATTCGTTAACAAAAATGGTCAGCTGTAAGTGATAAAGTTTTATCCCCAGAAACGTTGACTATCTATCTTTAATTTTTATTGTCAAAACACGACCAGTTAACAGTGACAGAATTGAAAAAGGGCTTGAATAGTAACCTCTAACAGGTAGAAGCCATGACACAAAAATACAGGATTCTTTTTTGAATGCCCATCACTGAACTTTTAACTTTTAGTTAATCTTTCGGTGTCTGCTAAAGGTCTAGTCGGCGATGGTGGTAATGTTCTTCGTGAAATGTGTGTGATATAAGCGATTTATGACTGCAAATTAAAAGGATATGAAACTATTCTATGTTGATTTCCTTCATCTATCTGTACACTTTCGTTTAGGATTTTACTGTATATATACTGTCATGCATAAATTTGTGTTTGTGTGTGTGTGGACGAATATAGCTGTGTTGGTAACCTTGTGCTTTATAGAAATCCAAAACGCTTGACCGATCTAGCCGAAATTTTGCACACGGCCCTCATTTGACCCATGGATGGGTTTCAAACCCATACCCACTCCCTCCGGGGTAATATATTTACTGTCTGTCTCAGCGAAGACAGCCATGGGATAACATTTTGGACTGGAATGAAACTTGGAGTGTCTGGGACGTAGGTTCTACACTTTCTTGCTCAGTGCTGGGCCGAATAACGTGACTTGATTTACTTCCTTTGTAAGATAAATTGGTCAGTTAGTACTCAATGTATCATATCTGATTTTTTTGTTTATTAGAAGATGGTAAAACACTAAGATTCCTGGAAAGAAGGGGCAGTAGATTAATGGTCATTTCCTTTCGCGATGTTTTAACCCTAGTATATTTTCTAATTAAAAGTTGCATACAGAAAGTTTTAGTCTGTACAAAACAATGATGAAACTCGAAAGTTCATTGCACCCTTATTACTGAAAGCACAAAACAGTCGTCGGCAGGAATGCCTACCGTAAATCATTGGGCCCGTAGCAAATATTTTTCCCACTGTTAAACACACAGATCTCTTTGCTAGGAATTTAGACAAAGAGATCCCAGTGCATTTCACTTACATTACCTTTGCCAGGAAAGTCATGATTTATGGAACATGGTTGTTACGACCCCTTTGGCCGTTAATACAGGTTCTTTATATTTTCAATAATCACAGGGATCGTAGGCAGTAAGAAAGTACACAGGGTATGAGGAATGTGGACACAAACACCAGAACAAAATTAACAATATTTAATTACAAAATACACTTAACACTAAATAAGCCTTGTGAGGAAAACTTAACATTAAATATACAAAATACAAGGAGCAAATAAAAGCTCACAAGGACTCCTAATACTGAAAGCTAACCCTAACAAAGTAAAGAATATAATATGCCAAAGGCTCAAATAATAATAACACGGGCCCGATAATAAAATCACTAGCCTACAAAATATAAGAAAGAAAGAAGACCAGAGAAAATGAAGTTAGGAAAACCTTAAATCTCCTACCTAACCGTAGCAATTCTAAACTTAAAACTAATTCAAAAAAACATGACATTTTGAGGGGCAAAAATACCAAATACCGACCATCAATATAACATGCATATATATAAAAATATGATTAATCTTTGATTACGCAGATCCTCGAGTACAACGAAGTGCACAGGAGGTTCACGGAGGTTGCTTCTACCTCCCGGCAAGCTAAACAGGGGAGCTCACGAATTGTCCAGGTGGATACAGGGGTAGAGTTCGATCCCGAGGGACAACACAGGATAATCTCCTCTTACCTGGCAATTGCCTCCCTACGTGCCTCCTCACGAGCCCTAAGCTCTCCCGGACCAGCAGCTGGAGATGGACAACACCGGACAGTGGTTGGCGTAACGCCTCCTACGTGGCGGGACGCGACGACCACGTCTTCCGCCAAATCCTCAGGCGGGAAAACAGGAGTACAGGGGCGTCGCAAGTGGACTAACACCTGCGAAATCACAGCCGTGATCGAACTCCAACGATGTACATACGCCGTAGATGGCTCAGCACATCTACGCAAAACCACTTCCAAGGGAGGTCCGTAGGAGTATTCCTCCAAAAAGGCGTAAGACAAATCTCCAGAAGGCTGCCAACAAAAGAGCGTACGTCCAGAAGCTTAGACAGGCCCGAACTATTTTTGGCCGGCCTCCACTCACAGCACTACAGTTCCATTCCAACTAAAAGAAAACAAAATAAAAACAATCGTTAACACGATAGTTAGGTAATTCACAACAAGAGGAGGAATCACTGAGCAAAAAACACTGAACGTTACGTTAACGTAAAAATAAATACAGCTGCTGAACTAAATATAAGAGAACACGTAAAACTAAGTTTACAAGGCTGATTTAAGAAAATAAACAATCAATAAATTACGTTAATTTGACACCTTCCTCCCCCTCAAAAAAAAAAATTATTCAAATAGAATACATTTTTTTTAGTACCACAATCATATTACATACTAGAAGATAACCATATAGACAACTTAATCTAAAAACTCCATGCAAGGAAAAAGAGAGAACTTAATCTAAAATATCCTGCAAGGAAAAACAATAAGGTGAAGCAAAACTCGGAAACATATGAAACAGACTTAAGACAAAGCCCGAATCCATACACCATTTTAAACATGATTAAAATTGACTACCTTAAATATAATTTTCAATACAAACCCGAAGGAGAAATGAGAAGGGCGAGGTGAGAAGAGAAATAACCAGACTTACATCCTAGAAAGGGCATCAGGAATACAGTTATCAACACCCTTAACATGTTTAATACTTAAAGGAAACTCCTGCAGCTGAAGAGCCCAACGCAGAATCCTCTGGTTAGAACCTTTCATTCTTCGATGAACACCAAAGGGTTATGGTCCGTCCAAATTTCTACGGGAAAGAAAAATTCGTAACGTACGGTTTGAAATGAACCAAGGTACGAATTAAAGCTAGTGCCTTCTCGATAGTAGAATACCTTCTCTCAGCATCCAGCAACTTAAACTAAACAAAGTATGATACTGGACGCACTTCACCATCTTCATGTCTTTGAAAAAGTACTCCACCTATACCCACATCACTGGCATCTACAGCCACAATAAAACGGTTTCTGAAAGTCAGGAGACATTAGAATGGGGTTAGACATCAATACAGTTTTCAGTTTTAAAAAAGATTCCTCACACTGAGAAGACCATACAAACTTTGTCCCTTCTGCAATAGTTGAGTAAGGGGCTGAGCAATGTCAGAGAAATTCCGGATGAATCTCCTATAATAACCCAACATACCTAAAATTCTCCGGACTTCCCTAACATTGCGCGGCCTTTGCAAATTTAATAGAGCCTCGAGGTTAGCTTGTTTAGGAGTAACCCGACCCAAACCAACCTCGTGACCTAGATAACACACCTTGGCTTACCAAATTCACATTTACTCAAATTTACAACAAGACCAGCGGCTCTCAAGGCCTCAAATACCTTCTTTAACCTCACCAAATTGAGTCCGCCAGTCATTGCTGTGAATAACCAAATCATCTATATAAATTTCTGTACCCTCCAGACCACATATAACTCGGTTCATTCAACCGCTGGAAGGTACACGCTGCATTCTTCATCCAAAGGGCATTACCTTACATTCGTAAAGCCCAAAGGCGTAACAAAAGCGGAAATCTCACGAGCTCGATCCGATAGGGGAACCTGCCAATACCCCTTTAAAAGATCCAATTTAGTTATAAACTTAGCAGGTCCTATCCGATCAAGACAGTCCTCGATACGAGGCAAAGGGAAAGAGTCATTCTTTGTATTAGCATTGACCTTGCGGTAGTCCACACACATGCGAAAACTGCCCGTCAGGTTTCTTAACAAGTACAATAGGGGAGCTCCAAGGACTTACCGAAGGTCTAATTAAATCATGCTCCACATATACTTTATCTCCTTCTCGACAATATCACGTTTTTTCTGGATTTAATCGATAAGGACTTTGTTTGACTGGGGAAGCACTGCCCACATCAACATCGTGTTGGAGCAAGGTCGTTCTACCTGGAGAGGCCTGAAAAAGAATAAGTCTGAAAAAAAGAAGATATTAATTTTATCATGTCATCCTTCTGAATACCCTCCAGATGCTCCAAACCCTTTTCTAAAGTTTCCAAATTTTTGCATATTAACTGTAAGAGCATCTGAAGATACCTGGCAAAACAAGTCGGCTGGTTCTTCTAACGTGGGTTCTAACACTAGAGACACTGGCCTCATATACAATAGCTAGGGGGTCAAGTCTACCAACTGTGTAAGATTTCAATCTATTAATGTGGATACGACACTTACGTTTGGTCCCAGGAGCTTCCATTCAATTAATTGACATCAGACAATTTCCGGAGTACCTTCCAAGGCCCTTATACCTAGGTTCCAGAAAATTGTCAGAGTCTGTACTCAAAACCAAAACAAGCTCACCAGGCTCAAACGAACGTGCCTTACTCTTCTTATCCATAAGTTTTTCCTTCATGAGGCCTGAGACAACACCAAATTATCCTGGGCAAATTTCCAGGCAGCTGATAATCTACTCCTCAGGTCCTCAACGAACTCACCCACATTCAATACTTTCTTATGACTAACCTCTAGCAACTCATGGAAAAAAATTTCTAGAGGACCAACGTACCTTATGTCCAAAAATCAACTCAAATGGAGCTACACCTGTGAAGAATTGGGATGATTACGTATAGCAAAGAGAGCAAAGGGAAGACCTTTATCCCAATCCTCGCCTTGCTCATAACAGTATTTTTTTAGAATAGACTTAAGGTTTGGTGGAACCTTTCCTACTACGCCCTGACTCTCTGGGTGGTAAGGTACACTGGTAATGTGCTGAATGGCCAGTTCAGCACATTTACCTTTAAATACCTTGCTCGTGAAATTAGTGCCACAATCTGTTTGAATTTTACGAGGAAACCCATACCTGGAAAAAAAATGTCCCTTAGCTTTTCAAACACTACTTTGGATGTAATTTTCCTAATAGGAAAAGCTTCAGGAAACCTAGACGCTCTGTCCATTATAGTCAAAAGATAAGTAAATCCCGATTTAGTTCGGGGCAAAGGCCCAACCACATCAACAAACTAACTCGGCAAAAGGATCCCCAATTGCAGGAATTGGATGCAAAGGGGCTTTAGGAATAGGTTTATTAGGTTTACCCATCACTTGACATGTTTCACAACTTCCTACAAATTTCTTCACCGAGGATTTCAATCCTGGCCACCAAAATACTTTGCCAATCTACTATGGGTTTTGCAAACTCCAAAATGACCAGAAAAGGAATCCTCATGAGCTAAATAAGGACATCATTCTGATATTTTGAAGGTACCACAATCATGTTTACACGAGAGGTTTGGTTCAAGCCGTGATCCACAGGACGACTAACTCTATACAACAAACCTCTAATCACACAGAACCTTGGTTTTGTTAAATCATCGTACCTCCTAATTCATAATTGAATTCAGCCTTCTGAGCTTTAATAAAGCTTACACGGTCACAATCAGGATTAAATATTTTATTCATAAAACTATACTACTACTGCTACCTACAGACCCGGGTCTCTCTACCTCTACCTCTAAAACTACTAAAGTTTAAATTATCCTCATTCTGTAAGGCGGCAGCAGCCTTTGCAGAAGCTAGAGTGGTAATTGCCACAGGACTTGCAGTTACGGACACTATTGGGAATAATTCATAACCTCGGGCATCCAACATATCATTTCCCAAAATGCCGTCAATACCAGGGATGGGGAGCTTTCCTACCACTGCCAATTCTGTCACCTTGTGATACCCTGGGAAGAATGCCTCTACCTCCACCAAAGGCGCAGAAACCACTGTATCAGGAAACCCACCCAGGACCACATAATTTTCCAGAATGCTCACCAACATCCTTCAAAACCTTTGACAACACCAATGATCGAGCAGACCCAGTGTCCCTTAAGAAGTTCACTCTGACAACTTTACTATCAACAACCAAACTGGCCAGGCCAAATATATTTGTCAAAAAGTCACAAAGGAGAGCTAGTAGGCGATGGTTTATTTCACCTCCATACCACTAAACATAACCCGTTCTTCAGTTCCTGGGGAACACTCAACTTCAGATTAGGGGTAGTAGGGGCATTAGCAACCAAAGATATGGGGACATTGGTTGTACCTCCCCTTCCGTTCCGCTGGAGATACCTCCTCTGGGCAGGACACGAGCTCGAAAGTGACCCTGCTCGTGGCACCAAAAACAAGTTCCCCTAGCTCTACCAACATTACTAGAACCTTGATTACTCTGGGAAAACACCCGTGTGTTCCTTCCACTCGGGTTATTTCCCTGGCTAGCTTCAACCTTTGTTTTAAAGGGGTTATTGGATCTCCAATTATTATTGTTTGGCCTGGCAGGCTGGGATTTAACTACTGATGAGCTAAAAACTACTACTACCTACACGGTGTGTTAACACAAAACTCATCAGCTATTTGAGCAGCTTTACTTAAACTATATGCTTTTACCTCCTCTAGGTGAATTCTAAGTTCCTTACTACAAGTTTTCTTAAACTCCTCAAGTAGCATCAGCTCCCTCAAGGAGGAGAAGGAGACCACCTGGCGACTCTTTACCCAGTCGTCAAACTGCTCCTCCTTAAGACGGGCATACTCTACATACGACATAGTATCGGGCTTCATAGAATTCCTAAATTTCAGGCGATAAGCCTCAGGGACCAAGTCATACGCCTTGAGAATCAACGCCTTAACTTTATAGTAATCTCTGGCTACACTCTCTTCCAAAGCATTATATTGGCGAATGGCCTTACCTACTAACCTGCATTGAATTAATACAGTCCACATCTCAGTGGGCCAAGACAACCTAGTGGCCACCCGCTCAAAAGCCTTAAAGAACTCCGGCACATTACCCTCATCAAACACGGGCACCAACTTCAATGCCGCACTCATGTTAAACCTATCGGAAGGACCGGTGGGAGTACTGTTAAAGTCAGGGTTAGCTCGCAACCTAGCCAAGTCTAAGTTAATTCTAGCCATTTCCAACTCATGGCGCCTCGCCCTCTCATTCTCTTCGAATTGTACCTTCAATCAATTCTATTCTTTTTATTTACAAATTTATACTAAGGTCCTCATTTTTCCAGGATTCACCACAGACTGTACTGGCTCTGGCTGTACCTCTACAAATTGGGGTTATTAGAAACTTTAGTTTTACTGTTAAATTAGCTGGACCATTATACATAAACACCAGTACGAGGGTGGTCCTCAAATAGTGACAGCCCAGGATTAACACTGACCTCTTCATCAACAGAATATCTTCTCCAGAAGTTCCACTAATCATATCCCTAGCCAAATCCTCACCCTCAGCTATACCACGAGCCACCATCGCCTTAACAGACAACAACAACTGAGCCTTAGTGTCCGCGGGTCTCAAAAGAAATAGTTAACCAACGAGCACAACTCCTCAAATGCTCTTTACTTAATATGGCAAGATATTTTAAGCAGTCAGCAGAGCCCAAAAATTCGGCTGGGTCAAAAACAAAGTCTTCCATAGTGAATTACCTACAAGGGGGGAAAGTGAGGCAAGCAACAAAACCAAATTAAATATTGCAACCTATCCCAGAGTTGCTCCACAAACCCAAACTCTGTGCACACCTGCGTACGATCCTGCCACGGTCGCCAAATTGTTACGACCCCTTTGGCCGTAATACAGGTTCTTTATATTTCAATAATCACAGGGATCGTAGGCAGTAAGAAAGTACACAGGGTATGAGGAATGTGGACACAAACACCAGAACAAAATTAACAATATTTAATTACAAAATACACTTAACACTAAATAAGCCTTGTGAGGAAACTTAACATTAAATATACAAAATACAAGGAGCAAATAACAGCTCACAAGGACTCCTAATACTGAAAGCTAAACCCTAACAAAGTAAAGAATATAATATGCCAAAGGCTCAAATAATAAAACCACGGCCCGATAATAAAATCACTAGCCTACAAAATATAAGAAAGAAAGAAGACCAGAGAAAATGAAGTTAGGAAAACCTTAAATCTCCTACCTAACCGTAGCAATTCTAAACTTAAAACTAATTCAAATAAACATTTTGAGGGGCAAAAATACCAAATACCGACCACTCAATATAACATGCATATATATATAAAAATATGATTAATCTTTGATTACGCAGATCCTCGAGTACAACGAAGTGCACAGGAGTTCACGGAGGTTGCTTCTACCTCCCGGCAGCTAAACAGGGGAGCTCACGAATTGTCCAGGTGGATACAGGGGTAGAGTTCGATCCCGAGGGACAACACAGGATAATCTCCTCTTACCCTGGCAATTGCCTCCCTACGTGCCTCCTCACGAGCCCTAAGCTCTCCCGGACCAGCAGCTGGAGATGGACAACACCGGACAGTGGTTGGCGTAACGCCTCCTACGTGGCGGGACAGCGACGACCACGTCTTCCGCCAAATCCTCAGGCGGGAAACAGGAGTACAGGGGCGTCGCAAGTGACTAACACCTGCGAAATCACAGCCGTGATCGAACTCCAACGATGTACATACGCCGTAGATGGCTCAGCACATCTACGCAAAACCACTTCCAAGGGAGGTCCGTAGGAGTATTCCTCCAAAAAGGCGTAAGACAAATCTCCAGAAGGCTGCCAACAAAAGAGCGTACGTCCAGAAGCTTAGACAGGCCCGAACTATTTTTGGCCGGCCTCCACTCACAGCACTACAGTTCCATTCCAACTCGAAAACAAAATAAAAACAATCGTTAACACGATAGTTAGGTAATTCACAACAAGAGGAGGAATCACTGAGCAAAAACACTGAACGTTACGTTAACGTAAAAATAAATACAGCTGCTGAACTAAATATAAGAGAACACGTAAAACTAAGTTACAAGGCTGATTTAAGAAAATAAACAATCAATAAACTTACGTTAATTGACAATGGTAAAAAGTCAGATCTTATGCTTTAATAATAATAATAATAATAATAATAATAATAATAATAATAATAATAATAATAATAATAATAATAGTGTCCTTACTTGTATTGTGAACCTGAGGATCAGCTATGATAAACACTATTGATGTGCCTTTAGATGCAGGAGTTTCAGCTGTTCAATTATAAGTTGTCCAGCGACATATTTCTTTCTAAAGGAAACGCCTTCCATTATTCATCTGGAATCCTTTCCCTCTAGTGGGTGTGGAAGGGGAAAAGCAATAAGTGTAAGATGAATGAAACTGTTGCGTAAGGCCATTCTCCACTTAGGGAGAGCAGCTGCCAAGGAGTTTCTTATGTACAGTATTGTTGCTTAGTCCACGGGCGACCAAAAATGTATGTTAAAGAAAGGAAATACGTGTTTCCCTTCTTATGTCATTTTTTATATATAGAAAACGTATATGAATA
>NC_087216.1:59437447-59439947 GCF_015104395.2 Macrobrachium nipponense
AAAGTATATAGCAGGCATTGGGAAAACTCACCCCTAGACTAGTAAATGTTGGTTTCCTACACAGTCCTTAATATTAGAATCAGTACTTTGCCGAGAAATGGTTACATCGAAAAATGGTAACTGGCCGTTTGCTCTAATTCAGTAGTAAACTTCATCTTATTGTGCTTGTGCTTTGCACTTATGCAGTGTAGAAACCGGTTTGCTTTGCTGGCTCTCTAATATCATGTAGGTGTCATCCACGTAACGTCTGTATAATTTTTAAGTTTAAAAGTCTATGTGGCATTGTTCTAACGATTCTCTAACGTAATGCCACGGGACAATATTGGCTAGCCAATGTTGCTGGTAAAGACCACTTGGCTAATCCATCTATTTGTTCATAATATTGCCAATCGAATATAAAAAGTAAGTTTCATTTGTAGCCTGTTCAGTCAAACTTCTAATATCCTTCATTGTGAAGTTGAAAACACATTCATCGTGATCACAGATTTTGGACGCTGAAACATCGATGGTTTCGCTCTTCGGAACGCTGGTGTCAAGAGAGGAAATGTCCTCCAAACAAACCATAAAATTGTTTCCTTGTAGAGAGAGAGAGAGAGAGAGAGAGAGAGAGAGAGAGAGAGAGAGCCCGGGGGGTGGATATGATTCAAGTGGTAATGCCAGTTAAAACTTTGAATTGAGACCATTGGACTGACACTACAGTGGAAACGACGGAGCAAAAAAGGGAATGCATCTAAGGGAAGCTTCAAAAATGTTTCGAGTCCAGTAATCGAATGACGGACACATTACTTGAGAAATAATGTTCGAAGTGTTACCAAAACAACTTGCGAAGTGGATAAAGGACTGCGTGTCCTTCGTTAAAGTGATTCAGTATTAATTGAATGGAAATTACTGTAAAGAAAAAGTATTTTAGGCAACAGTGTTCAAAATTTCTCGCATAAATTATGCAAAAGAGGTGATTGATTGCTTATCCCGCTGTAAAGTGATTGGTGGCTCATAATATAACCGAAATAAAAGTATTAAAAAATGTGTCCTTCAATTTATTGAAGAATGGTGTTTTTAAATTTTTTTTTAAACTGAAATTGCGAAGGTAATTTCTTCCGCCGACGAGAACTAATATTTTCCTTCATAACATAGCCCGATTGAGGCAAGGCAAGACCCCCCCCCCTTCCCCCCTTTCCCCAGGGGTCGATATGGGGTCACTAGCCCTCTTGTCCTCGCCCGCGTCTGCTGTGACATTCCTACATAAACTCTTTGATCGCCAGACCGTGAACAGCGTCGCTCTTTTCTCAACAGGTCACCGGAAAATTTGCCTAGAGATGAAATTTATGAACAAAAAGGCGACATTCTCTCTCTCTCTCTCTCTCTCTCTCCTCTCTCTCTCTCTCTCTGTGTATATATATATATATATATATATATATATATATATATATATATATATATATATATATATATATATAATATATATATATATATATATATATTATATATACATATATGTGTGTGTGTACGAAAAATTCGAATTACTCATTTGTCGTATATACATTTCGTAACGAGGATTATCATATCAGTCTGGTAAACAGACAGGTTTTGTTAAACCTAAGAACGTCTTCGCCCCCAGAGATACGAATCTTGATAAAAGTCCACAGCGAACGTTTTCAACCTCCTCCGTTCCGGATAACTGCATTATTCCTCCCGTCTCTTAGAGATGGAAGGCAAGTCTGGTGAAATGGAAGGAAATCTCCAATGCCTCCTTTTTGGATGAATTATATATTCAGAGTCTTAACGGTTAAGCTGTTATTGTGGAAAATAATTGTTGCCTGTTTTCCAAGGAGGATTAAGAAACTTGATTGCTTTTTGTAGATAAATTTAATTCCTCTTTGAAATAAAACTGCAATATCATGGACGTGTTTTTAGAAGGAAACGCACCGTCTGTAAATAATGGAGAGGATGGTAAAAATTTACATGAGATACATTCGCATACAAAATTTAACTTTCTAGGCGTAACTTGAAGTTATCAACTAACTGTGTACAATCATATAGTGAGCATAAAACACAGGGGCATGAAGCGCAACATGTTGACCGCATGACCATGTGCTCCTGCCGATCAGTACCAACACCCCATCCAGAATCTTGCAGAAATAACGCTGTTGTATATAGTCTATGCTAGAGGTGTTACGTAACTTTTCTGTTAACCGAAGACTAATTTCGTTTCTTTCTCTTCATGTACATAATGCCGGTGTGCAAGATCCTACGTGTCGACGCGTCTGAGTGGTGACAAGTAGTCGTGAACAATGAGAATTAATTTAGGTACTTTTAACGATAGAAGAAAAATCCTGCTTAAATGACTGTGTCTTTTGTCACAAAATATATATATACTCTCCATGGGAGGAATTGTTATGTCCCTAACTACGTAAGATTTTATTTTCATCAACTGTCTATGTGCCTGCCATTCATCCATCGATTCATTCCCCTCCCTTTTTCGCGAAATTGACAAAGACAT
>NC_087216.1:59449947-59452447 GCF_015104395.2 Macrobrachium nipponense
GTAGTAATTGAATGGAAATTACTGTAAAGAAAAAGTATTTTAGGCAACAGTGTTCAAAATTTCTCGCATAAATTATGCAAAAGAGGTGATTGATTGCTTATCCCGCTGTAAAGTGATTGGTGGCGCATAATATAACCGAAATAAAATTATTAAAAAATGTGTCCTTCAATTTATTGAAGAATGGTGTTTTTTATATTTTTTTCTAAAACTGAAATTGCGAAGGTAATTTCTTCCGCCGACGAGAACTAATATTTTCCTTCATAACATAGCCCGATTGAGGCAAGACGAGACCGCCCCCCCCCCTTCCCCAGGGGTCGATATGGGGTCACTAGCCCTCTTGTCCTCGCCCGCGTCTGCTGTGACATTCCTACATAAACTCTTTGATCGCCAGACCGTGAACAGCGTCGCTCTTTTCTCAACAGGTCACCGGAAAATTTGCCTAGAGATGAAATTTATGAACAAAAAGGCGACATTCTCTCTCTCTCTCTCTCTCTCTCTCTCTCTCTGTATATGTATCTACATATATATATATATTATATATATATATATATAATATATATATATATATATATATATATATATATATAATATTATATATATATATATATATATATATATATATATATATATATATATTTATATATATATATATATATATATATATATATATATATATATATATATATATATATATATATATGATATATATTATATATATATATTATATATATATATATATATATATTATATATATATATATATAATATATATTATATTATATATATTATATATATATATTAAAAAAAAAATATATATATATATATATATATATATATATATATATATATATATGTAGTATATATATATATATATATATATATATATATATTATATATATATATATATATTATATATATATATTATATATATATATGTGTGTGTGTGTGTGTGTGTGTGTGTGTGTGTGTGTGTTTGTACGAAAAATTCGAATTACTCATTTGTCGTACATACATTTCGTAACGAGGATTATCATTTCAGTCTGGTAAACAGACAGGTTTTGTTAAACCTAAGAACGTCTTCGTCCCCAGAGATACGAATCTTGATAAAAGTCCACAGCGAACGTTTTCAACCTCCTCCGTTCCGGATAACTGCATTATTCCTCCCGTCTCTTAGAGATGGAAGGCAAGTCTGGTGAAATGGAAGGAAATCTCCAATACCTCCTTTTTGGATGAATTATATATTCAGAATCTTAACGGTTAAGCTGTTGTTGTGAAAAATAATTGTTGCCTGTTTTTCAAGGAGGATTAAGAAAGTTGATTGCTTTTTTTAGATAAATTTAATTCCTTTTGAAATAAAACTGCAATATCATGGACGTGTTTTTAGAAGGAAACGCACCGTCTGTAAATAATAGAGAGGATGGTAAAAATTTACATGAGATACATTCGCATACAAAATTTAACTTTCTAGGCGTAACTTGAAGTTATCAACTAACTCTGTTCAATCATATAGTGAGCGTAAAACACAGAGGCATGAAGCGCAACATGTTGACCGCATGACCATGTGCTCCTGCCGATCAGTACCAACACCCCATCCAGAATCATGCAGAAATAACGCTGTAGTAGTCTATGCTGGAAGTGTTACGTACCTTTTCTGTTAACCGAAGACTAATTTCGTTTCTTTCTCTTCATGTACATAATGCCGGTGTGCAAGATCCTAAGTGTCGACGCGTCTGAGTGGTGACAAGTAGTCCTGAACAATGAGAATTAATTTAGGTACTTTTAACGATAGAAGAAAAATCCTGAGGAACGCTTAGTGGAGTGAAATGGACCTGTTATTTGTATTACGTAAGGGCGTAAGGAAGTCATTCCCGGTAAAATCCTAATTTATTTTATTTTAATGAAGTGATGTCCTCGTTTACGACATAGATAGACGAACATATGTACAAATAGTGAGTGGGAACTGAGGGTCTAACACGTTGTCGTTGGAACGTTTCCATAATGTTTTTAACTTCCTTACCTGATATCTGTGGCTGAAACGTTTGTGAATAGCTTCCACCTTGTTTAAAACAAGGCCTCCTATTGAAGATAGTAACCTGAACAGTCGGTTTAAACAAAAAGATTTGCCTGCACTATCGTAGCTCTTTGCCATCTTCTATCAACTAAATTTAGTAATTGCAACATTTTATTCTCACGTTGCCTTTGCAATATATGCATATATTTCTCAGCAAGCTTTTAGCTCGCACAAATTTTCAGAACGCACGTTAATGCTATTTCAATTATGTTTTCGATGATGCAATTGACTGTAGCGTTTAAAATGCTTTCTAGTGATGAGTTCTCAGTTACAGGAATAAATTGAAAAGGTTAAAAGTGATGATTCAGTTTGAACTTGATATGAGGATTAAAGAAAAATAGAATTTATAAAGGTTTTCTGTCCATATGCATGCGCTAATTCAGCATAAATGCATGTATGATAAAGTCGACAAATATCAGATATTTAGTGA
>NC_087216.1:59457447-59479947 GCF_015104395.2 Macrobrachium nipponense
AAACCACTCAACCGACACCTGCATCTACATACTGAAAGAATTGCTGAACTACTACCGATCATCTCAGCATCTCCGGTTTTTCCTGTGTTTCGTAGATGTGAGAAAAGCATTTAGACAGAGTAAACTACCCTGAAGCTATTCCTGAAGCTGCATAAAAGGGGCACACCCACACCCCTATATCTAATTGGCATTTTACATTGCTGGTTCTCCACACAGCAATTCTGTGTCAAATGGGGCAAAGTATTATCGTACACCTTCGGCTCCCTAAACGGACTTCGGCAAGGGGGCATTCTCTCTCCATACCTGTTTAATACATACACAGATGCCTTAAATGTCAAACTGAACTCACTCCCAATCGGATGCACTGTCAATGAAACAACTATAAACAACCTTTGTTACGCCGACGATATGGTTCTGATTTCCCCATCAGTGCATGGCCTCAACGACTCATCGACACTTGGCCACCAATATGCAGAGGAATTTGATATAATCTACAACGAAACCAAGACCCAGTGCATGTCGTTGCTCCCGAGATCGCTTAAGCATATTGCAGAACCACAAATTTTCCTCGGAAACCATCGGCTGGAATTTGTGCACGAATTTCCGTATTTGGGTCACATTATTACCGACGACCTAAAAGATACGGCAGACATTGAACAGAGGCGTCGTAACTATGTGCAACTGGCAACATGATTGCAAGGAGGTTTGCCTTCTGTCACCGAGACGTGAAACTGCTGCTCTTCCGCTCGTAATGTTACAGTATCTATGGGTGTTCCCTCTGGACGAACTATACCCGAAAGACCATGAGACGTATCACTGTTGTGCACAATGACATTCTGAGACGCCTCACAAACACTCCACGCTACCACTCCGCCACCCAGATGTTCTTAGAAAACCACCTGGACAATTTAAAAATCATTGTAAGGCGAACAATTGTCCAGCCTGGTAACCCGAGTGAAGATAAAAAACAGCGGGCAACTCGCTCATACAAAGCATCCTAAGGAGGTGAAGCAAGAAGAAGATCTAAATTGTGGGAAAGATGGGAAAATGAGGCCCTTTGTACCTCTAAATGACTTAATCTCTGTATTAGCAAGATGTCATCTGCAGATTTTGTCATTATTATATTTATTTGCTGATATTTTCTTTTTCATTATTTCTGTGATTACTATCAAGTTAAAGTTTATATATATATATAATGTATATATGTGTGTGTGTATATGTATATGTATGTATATATGTATATATATGTATGTATATATATATATATATATATATATCATATATTATATATATATATATATATATATATGTATATATATGTATGATATGTATGTATATATCATATATATCTATATATATATAATATATATATATATATCTATATATATATATATTATAATATATATATATGCATTCAATTTATGTATTTAGCCCTCTGGACCAGACTACTGTAAAGCCACCTAAGGCCTCTAGTGAAATTTAAGCTATATAATTTGTGCACTAACTGTTATAACTCTCAATGCATTTTTTTTTCTCACCAATATTATTACTATTACCAGTATTATGATTACTGTCTTGTATGCTACCTCAGCTATTTTGTGGATAAGTGCCGATTACTAATTTTTCCTATCATGTTGACTCATATATCTAGATTCTGTGTATGTTACTGTGTATTTTGTATGTTCATTGTATATGGTCTTGAACCGAAATAAAGGATATTATTATTATTATTATATATATATATGTATATATATATATATATATATATATATATATCTATGTATATGTATTATATTCATTTTTTACTATCTATTGATTTATATATGTATATACACATATATAATAACCACAATATAAATCCCACCTACTCGGCAACTAACATAAGCTATTTCTTTCACGGAGCTATTTTTTTTTTCACAGAACTGAATTCCCTCCGACTTATTTTTCGTCGTCTGATGAATCGACCTTCGTGATGAACGATTTTCATCATGGCCACAGACACTGCCTTGGATGTGAGGGAGGAAATGACAGAATTCCGTGAGTAGATAACACTTATTTCCTGCTAATTTTTTGGTTATTACTTATCCTGAAAATTATCGATGATGCTAGGGCGAACGTTTCGTTTTTACTGAACAGAAAGCTTTTCACATAATGCGTTTAGTCCTTACAGATTATAAACACGCACTCACAGACACAGACACACACACACACACACACACACACACACACACACACACATATATAGTATATATATATTATATTATATATTATATTATTATAATATATATATATATTGTGTGTGTGTGTGTGTATGTATATGTGTGTATGTATGATTTTATTTATATGATGTTTGTGGATTATCACTTCCGTATACGCCTTATTTATATTCACAAACATTAAACCAGTAGGATCGTTTTATATTGAACTCACTATATAATACCATGGAATTATCATTCTCCCTTTGGAAATTATGACTGATAGTTGCTCATGCAAATCTTGTGTGTCGCAGAAGTGCTTTTCTGTTATATTCCCTTTGGGGTTAAGGTATTTCTAACATTTAGTGAGCTCGTAATTAAACGATATTAATTGTTTAATGTTTGTAAATATAAAAAAATAAGATTGGTAATAGCTTATTCCTTACTATTTTGTTATTTAACACGAGTTTGTATAAAGTGATAACTGCGAAAAATGTCATAATTTCATCACTAACTGAACTCGAAAACGACATTGTCTGAAACAATATCAATAGGAAAAATGATTTTTCACCCCAAATCATCAAATATACCAAAACTCCTAAATTCTGATAGATAAATGAAGTGAAAAATCTATGAACGTTTATCAAAACTTGACGAAATAAGATATATTCAATTTTATTAATGTAAAAGAATGATATGAGGAGAGACTTCCACTCACCGCTGTCACCATTTCGGGAGTAAATTTATTTCATATCTGAGAAAACTGACCACATTTTCTACCTCACAGACCAAGATGGAAGGCTCCTCGTGGGCAGAATGGTCAATTGAAACGATCACCTCCTCTTCCTTAGAGACAAACTGTCACCGGGGATTTTATTGAATCTCTGTCCGCGGCTCTCAGTGAGATTTAGGGTCAGCGTCTGACGCCCATCTTAATACGATCTCTTGTCAGCTTTATTTTCCATTTTATACGGGTTTAACTCTAGCCAAGCGGGTTGGTGTAGTATAACACTTAGTATTATATATATATATATATATATATATATATATATATATATATATATATATATATATATATATATATATATATGCATAAAAGTATGAAGACGGTCGTTTCGAATGCTATTCATTTTTCGTATGCAGTCATATCTTGTCAAGGATAATTGTACCTTTACCTTTGTCTGGCAGCGTATGTCCCCATAATTTGCAGCCACTCTTTTATAGACGCTACATAGATGACACTTTCGCTCTCTACAGATACGATTACCATTCTGACACCTTTCTTGAATATTTAAACAACCAACACCATAACTTTACATTTGCGGTTGAAACAGACACACAATATTCACTTCTGTTCCTTGATGAGAGTATATCCAAGGACGAGTATGGCTTTTATACCGGTATTTATAGCAGATAGAACACCTATAGTGGCCTTGGGACCAATTTTTATAGCTCATGTTTGTGTTTAACATTAAGAAAAATTCCCTGTTCACTCTACCTCCATAGAGCCATTAATCTGACATCAAGTTGGTCTACCTTCCACGCTGAAGTTACTTTCCTTGCTGATTACTTTAAGAATAATTATTTCCATCCTGCATTTTTTCATAGAATCCTTAATAAGGTACTTATCTTTAAATTCAATCCTCCCCCAATAGTCCATATTGTCCCCAAGCTCTGTATGTTTGCTAGATTTCCCTTTCTACATACTAATAAATTTAGGAAAAAATGCATCAGCCTATTCTATGAACAATTACCTGCCCTTAATTTGAAACTAATTCCGATAAACCCCCGAACTATCGGCTCACTCTTCCAAGTTAAGGTTAAGATCAGCCCCCTGTTTTCCCTCTGGTGTCATTTATAAGTATAATTGTCCCAGATGTGATCTCGGCACTTACATCGGTTGCACCAGGAGGCTGCTAAAAGTCCGGATCTCCTCTCATCAAGGAATTAGCTATGGAACGAGTTGACGTCTATCAAATCCCGAACAGTCTAACATAAGAAATCATAGTAAAATTTACAAGACACACATAGCTGCCCGTCATTTCAATATTGTAGGAAGAACCCGACATAAAGATGAGTAAAGTACCCTTGAATCAATTATGATCAAGATAAATGTATTTACTCTTAACCACCCAATTGTTTATTACTTAATTACTTTTCCAGATCCTTTGTTTACACTCCCCTCCATAACAATTTCTTGTGTCAGTCAGTTCAGTCCTCCTTACGCTACCGCTGCGGGTAGATGTATTTTTTTCTGTTTTAGCTCTTTTTATTCTTTATTTATTAAATAGGTTTGTAATTATGGTGTTGGCATACATTTAATGTGTGTATCTTTTACTAATTATACGCAATTGATGTGTAATCGTAATTCCAGCCTGGAAAATGTATCGAGCTGATAGGTAACGTTGCCGCATAATAAATAGCTTATAACGTATATATATATATATATATATATATATATATATATATATATATATATATATATATATATATATATATATATATATATATACATACACCATCATCATCTGCTGCTAGTACAATGCAGGACAAAGGCTCAGACATGCCCTTCTACTCCCATCTGTTGTTCGTCTTTCTATGCCATTCTATACCCGCAAATTTTCTTATCTCGTCAATCCATCTTCTTCTCTTCCTTCCCCTGCTCTGTTTGCAATCTCTAGGAATCCTTCTGTAATTTTTTTTGGCCATCTATTATCAGACATTCTCATTATATGTTCTCCCCACGTCCATTTCTTTTTCTTACTTCTTGTTGTCATATCCTCTACTTTAGTTTGGTCTCGTATCCACGTTGCTCTTGTTTGTCTCTTAGTGTTCTTCCCATCATTATTCTTTCCATATCTCTTTGAGTTGTAATTAGCTTATGTTCTAAGCTTTAGTTAGGTTCCAACTTTCTGATGCAAAGGTTAATACTGGTAGGACCATCTAATTAAATACATTTCCTTTTATATAAAGTGACATTTTACTTTTCATAATCTCATTTTGTTTACCAAAAGCTCTCCATACCATGCTTATCCTTCTTTTAATTTCGGTCTCAGTCCTGGGAAACACTGTCCTAAATACGTATATAATCTCTAGAGCTTCGTCCATTTATATATATAATATATATATATATATATATATATATATATATATATATATATATATATATATATGTGTGTGTGTGTGTGTGTGTGTGTTTGTGTGTGTGTGTGTGTGTGTGTATGTGTGTGTGTTTTTTACCTTCAATTTTACTCAGCATCCACACATTACTTTCATAACCTTTAAACATTTCAGCCATTCATTTCAGTGTTTAGTATAAAACTACATACCCGAAAACTACTTTCCATTTTACATTAACATTTTGTCTTCACGGTTTAGGTTTTTGTATTACGTGAACCGTTTCCTTTTTTTTTTAATAAAGTTCGAAATTGGCAGATTTATGCAAACCCACAAAAAACCGAGAATAATTTTCAAGAGAAAATCTTTTAATGAGATGAATGCGTTAATCACCGATTTATAAATATTCAAGGGAACGGCAGGTGGATATTTCCCTTGTTTTTTTTTTTTTTATTTTCATAAATCCTCTAATTACGAATCAGTTCATGGGAGAGAGGAAATAAATATCATCAGATGATAATGGGTGATCGTTTATTCAGGTTATTTATTTTAATAACCTGGAAGCAGCCATTTGCATTTTTAGCTAGAGAGACGTTTTGATGACTTACATTTTCAAAACGTTTCGTAAGTCCTACGTTTGCGGTTAATCCTCTCGCTGCAAGATAATACTCAGCATGTCTCGACGTGGATAGTTGGAAGTGTTTCAGATTCATGATATATCTAAAGTGCAAACGAAATTGGACGAGAAACTCAATGTTTATACATAGATAATTTGCAAGTCCTTTACATTTTTCATCTATCTGGGGACCTAAAGAAATCCTATGTTTTAATGTGGGTAGGTCGTAAGTCATTATATTCCCATTTATCTAGCGATCCAAATAAAGCTGTTTTCCAGGAATCGGAATGAGCGTAGGTTTCTCTCTCAAGTGGAGAACGGTGGTTAATTTTGTTTTTTAGTTACTTCCTCTTTTATACTAATAATAACTTGAGACATCTTACTGTTTGTTTAATTTTTTTACAAAGACTGAAATCTTCTTATTAAACTATTAACAACTTTTATATAATCAAGAAACTTTACCGGAAAAATAATTTCATCTTTATAAAGAAACGTTTAAAATGTTTAACAATCACGGATTGTTTTATTATTATATATCTTTTATTTCGCTTGTTGTATGCTGTTCTTATATAAGAATCTACGCTTAGAAAGGAAGGACGAGTCAGATTTCGGAATCAGGAAAGAAAGCTTTATATTTCAAAACCAACCTTCCGGCAAATGTTTACAGTGAAAGAAAAATGATAAATTATATTTATTTCATTTCATAACTACCCTCATCACCTCTCATTTTCCTGTTGAAACGGATTCTCCTCGTTAGTATCGTCACTTCATATTACAAAATTATTTCTTTCAATTAATGTTCTGAAAATATTCAACAATGATCACTTATAACACGTCATCAACAGTCATCATCATGACTTTAAAATACAAACTTCGCTTCTCTTCATGATGCATTAACTCTGTATTCATGATTCATATGACCGACAAACGGAAAGTGATTACATACTGATTAAAAAATTAATGACACAATGACCTCCGTGGAATGGAAGCCAGGCTAAGATGCCTTCGGGAAACAGAAAAACGAACTTTGAGAACAAAGTATTGTCTCTAAATTCCTTGGTTTCATTGGAATGTAAGTTTTGTCTAGAACTTGTCGAAGATCTTGGATCGTAAACATACATACATATATATATATATATATATATATATATATATATCTATATATATCTATATATATATATATATATATATATATATATATATATCTATATATCTATATATATATATATTATATATATATATATATATATATATATATAAGTCTCAGTAATTGGGGGCGGCTTACTTGGAAATCTTAGCTTGATGATAAACAACAGTGCCAAGACCAGGAAGAACATTCTTTATTAAACGAGCTTTTGAGGTTTAAAACCTCATCTTCAGGCTGAAAAAATGACAAGGCGATGAGAAATCACTAAAAATTACATTGAAATTAATTGTCTTATTAAAAGCTTCAGTAAAAACATAACATAAAACGAATTTTTAGTTTGTATGTGATGTTCGTTTTATGTTATGTTTTTACAGAAGCTTTTAATAAGACAATTAATTTTAAGGGGTTAAGTAATTTTTAGTGATTTCTCATCCTTGTCATTTTTTCAGCCTGAAGATGAGGTTTTAAACCTCGAAAGCTCGTTTAATAAAGAATGTTCTTCCTGGTCTTGGCACTGTTATTTATAATCAAGCTATATATATATATATATATAATATATATATATATTATATATATATATATATATATATTATATATTTATATATAACCTATATGCGCTATATCAAAGATAGGTGACAAGTAGACAGCAAGCTATCGATTAAGATAACATTTATTGGCCAACGCGTTTCGTAACCTTATGTTACATCCTCAGGGCTACAGAAGAACATTAAAAAGAATTTAAACCACATGGGAAACGACTACTTAAATTAACAGAAATTAAAATTAAAATTACAGTTAAAAACTTAAGTATTTACAAACAAAAACAGAGTTAAAAAAGTACCTGCCATTTGGAAAGTTGAAAATAATTAAATACAGTACGATGGGTAACGAGGAAGAAATCAAAAATCATTTAGGCCAAGTACAGTAAGAACAGAGCAAGTGTGCGAGTTCAGTTAGAGGTCTTATGAACTGCCTATTCTTGAATCTCTCTTTATTAAGCAGTTAGCGCCCAAACTGAACTCAAGCTTCCTCTGTTCAAATGTACTTGGCCTAAATGATTTTTTTTTCTTTGCTCTTTACCCATCGTAGTACGTACTGTATTTACTTTGTCTTTAACTTTCCATATAACAGGTGCTTTTTTTAATTCTCCTGTTTTTGTAAATAGTTAAACTTTAATTTTAATTAAATCTGTTTAATTTTAATTTATTTTAAGTAGTTGTTTTCCATGTGCTTTAATTGTGTGTTTATTTTATTGTTCTTCTGTAGCCCTGGAGATGTAATATGAAGTTACAAAACTCGTTGGCCAATAAATGTTTTCTTGATCGATAACTTGCTTTCTACTTGGTCGCCTATCCTTGATGCATACTACAACCTTTTTCGGCCTACCTACTCCGTACACACACACAAATATATATAAATATATATATATATATAATATATATATATATATATATATATATATAATATATATATACTATATATATATTATATATATATATATATATATATATATCTATAATATGACTAAATCTTGCTGACCTCTGGAAAATGGTTAGAAGACGGATTTGGTGAGCATTGGATTTGTTGACAAAAGTGAATGTCCGTTGTTAAGGAGAATCTGTCTCAGAGGGCACCTTCAAATGTGCTGAATATTGCGATGGAACATTGTGAGGTGTTGCATAGGTTTCCGTGGAGGGAGCCAGTGAGATATAGTTTATCCTTCGAAATTATTACTTCTTGGATCAAGGGGTAAAATATAGAATGTAGAAAACTGGTATGTGTAGATCAGGAATTATGAAATAAATGATGTATTATGACACAAACTGTCTTGCGCAACGAACACGTTACATGACCGTGACTTCATCTAAAGGGAGTGGCCGCACGAGAATGCTAATTCGTTCGTGCGTCATGTTTCACCTCCCATGTGAACTTTTTCATCTAATATTTGAGGCACTATCTGCCCAACTTTTGAGTGAAGATGAAGGGTGCGTGAAAACCACAAGGAAACTTTGAATATGGACTTCGAGGGTAAGTGATACTTTCCCTCACTAAACTTTTCCTTATGTTATCAATGATTAGATCCTTTTCTATTATGTGCGGATGCCGTGAACTTTCTTTTTAGCATTTTATTTGCACTGACTTATTTACGGTATTTATTATTATTTTATTAATGGACCCCTTCTCTAATTTCATGTTTGATACATGAAAATTATCAGCTCGTTTTTATGGACTCATTTATAAAATATGTCGCTGTTCTGTCCATGAGACTTATTATTATTCTATTAGGGACATTTCTACTTATAAGAGCTATATTTCCTTCTGACAGAAACACTGTTTTGATAAGGACTAATGGTGTACTTAACAAAATGAGAGACGATACTTTTGTTATGTGACTATTTAAATTGTGGAACAAATATGTCGGAGTTTTGAGAAAGGGTGTCTCATTTTTCAGTTCATTTCTGGAATTGTTCAGTTACCTGGATAATGTTTAAAACAGTCCGTTTTCTATGTTCGAGTTCTGAAGGACAAGTTCTTGGGCTTTTTTTAATTTGCCTTTTAAATCCAGCTGTTCCAGATTGTCAGAAACTTGTTTTTCTTTTAGGAATAAAGTGTATTTTCGTAGTTCAGAGTTTAATTAATTCAGTACCTAGACTAATTTTTGTAAATGTCGTGTGTTTATCAAAGTTTTCGAGACGATCACGTTACCATGTTCTATATTAGGTCCTCCTATGTTGGTAACAATATATATATATATATATATATATAATATTATATGTATTATATATATATATGTAATATATATAGAATATATATATATATATATATATATATATATATAGATATATATATATATAGATATATATATATATATATAGTATATATATATATATATAATATAGATGATATATATATATATATATATATATATATATATTTGTATTTGTATTTGTATTTGTATTTATATTGGTAGATCTAGGGTACTAATCCGCGGTGGCAGAGACTATGGCAGTTGCGGTTTTTCTATGCAGTTTTGACCTCCTGAACAAGAATTTTAAGTAATATTATTAACCCACCAGGGGAGGCCAGTACTAAACACGGCGAAATACATTGGACGCCACAATCCCTAGTGGGTGTCGTATCCGTGGTTACGTTCCTTGCAGTCCGTGCGGAACTATTCTGTAGACCTACCTATATATTTATATAGTATACACACACACACATACACACACATGTATATATATACATATATATATATATTGAAATATATATATATATATATATATATATATATATATATATATATACATATATATATATATATATATATATATATATATATATATATATATATATATATATATATATATATCTATATATATATATATATATATATATATATATATATATATATATTATTATATATGTGTGTGTGTGTGTGTGTGTGTGTGTGTTGTGTGTGTGTGTGTATGTTTTGCGCGTGCGTGCGTAATGGATGTCTGAAAGTTGTCTATAAATTTAAAGACCCATTGAAACAAATAATATAAGCGCAAACGGAGGAGGCACTGTAATATATCTCGATATCTGTAATGTTTCATAATAATAAATCTGGGACATTTACTTCAATCCGATGTTTTCATTTGTAAAACATAGGCCATTGAACATCTGTTGTTGCACTATAGAAAAAAGTTGGACATATATTTTTTTCCTCGACGGTCGTAAATAAGGCACAGAGTCAAACGGAATCGTTAGCAAAGTTCAATATTTTGAAATCTGGACGTTTCCATTCTCCGAATATTGCACCATCTATCGCAGGCTGGCATGCACTGCTAGAACAAAAAAGTAAAAATAAATAAAAAAGTGAGGCGTCAGGAAACCTTCAACGCGCGTTTTCGTCATAAAAAAAAGAATAGGTGTTAGAATGTCAAAAGTCAAATGTCAAAGACTATGATGGTGATAAATTCAATTTACTGTAATAATAATAATAATAATAATAATAATACAAGTCATTACCCTGCAACTGCTGTGTACAAATAAAAGATCAGCACATACTAATAGATTCCCAGTCCAATTAAGAATGAATCCAGGCGTGTTCTGAGTAAAACAAAGCATTTGGTCCTCATTGTTTGCGCCGGATGTGTCTCTGGCGTTGTTCATGAGCGCCTTTTACGTGGTAGGATCCCAATGGCTCTTGCGAAACGACCCATGAATTCTGAGCTTATGTCTTTCAGCCCCATTTAGGGAAATTGAATTTGAAAAATGGCCGTATCCAAATGCCTCTTGCTTGCGAAACGTTTTCTATTAATGGGATCTTGTTGACCAACGATCAGAATTTGAATTGGCAATTTGTATCTCGCTTCTTAGATTCGTTATTATTTTGCTCTACTAGATAGGTGATTTCATCCATAGACGCCGTAATATTTTCCATATTTCTTACATTCACTTCATAATGATACGCGTAAACGAAATCAAATATAATGTATTAGTTTTGTTAGAATCGGCACCATCATGGAATTTATTTTGGACTGAGGTCCTTCAGTCATAAGGTTATAACGTAAACAAATTATATTTGTTTTTTATATAAGTTTTTACAATTGTGCATTCCATCGTTATATAAAAGCTGATCTGGAGGAAAAAATGCGTGCTCTGCCATTTTTTTTAAATCATGTTATTGCCAGTTTGTTTTTATATATATTTTGTATATGATTTTTTTTCTTATTTTAACTTTCGTGTAGCTTTCTTTGGAATAAGGAGAACTATTGGTGTTTTCTTCTAGTGGCGTTTTTCAGTCCAGTGGCGACATCCTTTTAAAGCTGAAGTTATGAAAGGAAAGAGTATAATTAATTACAATATCTGCAGGTCATTGCACCGTTAATCCTGAAAGAGGTGTGTAGTGACGTCATGAGAATAGTAGAATGCAACTCGCTATTGGCTGGTGTGTCTCCGTGTGGGTGGTTCGGGGGCAAAATGCGCGCGCATGCTGCTGGTAAGTCGCCTCCCTATGGTGTCTTGTAGTTCTCTACGGTTTAAAGCAGGGATTAAGTCATTAGCTGGGGATGTCATGTTTAGGTGCATTTTTTTGTGTCTGTCTAAGGGCGTCGGTATGGGCGTCCCGTAGTCTATTTGAGCAAGGGACCACGAAATTCAGATTTAGACAGACGTTATGAGTGGGTCGTTCCTGTTGGTATAACTTTAAGGTATCTCATCTCGCCATTTGTAGTGTGTGGGGAGGGATTGCATTCACCCTGATACACTGTTGCCTAATATATATTAAAATCTCCGTCAAAATTAGATTAAAGTAGCGTTTACACATCATACGAAAACATCAGAACAAGACTCGCCAGAACATACAAATATGGCCACCATTCATATATTACGAATCCGTCACGAATTTTTGTTATTTATGTCAGACCGCCCTTTCTTCTGTATAACTGGCAAACCATTGGGTTACATGATGAAACCATAAACAAAGATAAGGAGAAATCCTCGGTAGATGGTAAACAGACAGTTACATCCTTAAATGATACAATATACTTTAAGTAAGAAACACTTCACCCAAGTGATTACCTGGCAGAAGGAAATATAATTATGTTTCAGTGTGTATAACCAATCCTGCACAGTTACACTGCTGCCTTTGTCCTTGTAAAGGATAATCTTTGACCACTTGCAAAATTCCTACAGAAATTAAGAAGAAAGTATGTAAACGCTAGATTGTGAATCCAGCAAAAAAAAATCGAGGAGAGAGAGAGAGAGAGAGAGAGAGAGAGAGAGAAGAGAGAGAGAGCGAGAGAGAGAGAGAGAAACAGTGCGTTTGGTAATCTTCAGACAACGCTTTAATTATCCTTTGATCCAACTTAAGTCGTAAATCTTCCCGTTGCAACACTTAATAGGTATCGCCGGGACACGGCTTCCCCTAGGTGCTAATACGTGATCATATCCCATGCCAGTCTTCCATTACACTTTGGCCATTCTGTTTTGTAATTGGTAATTATTCTCCCCCTGCAGTTGCTTGCTTTAGAGCGGGTTGTCAGGGCGAGTGGTGAACCAAGGAATAATCAGGACCCACTTATTTTAATAAAAGATAAAAACAAGAATAAAAGTATATAATTCTATGAAAAATTTTCTAGTAATGCATCAAGCAGTAATGACTGTTATTCCGAATAGTGGAACGTGATTCTTTGCAGACACACACACACACACACACACACACACACACACACACACAGAGAGAGAGAGAGAGAGAGAGAGAGAGAGAGAGAGAGAGAGAGAGAGAGCTGATCTTCAGATATTGCTTCTTGTAACTTATTGTTACAACTTCAGCCATCAATTACTCGCTCGGACGCCACAAAGGAAGACTGCTTAAGTTTCCCTGGTTCCAGCACCAACGAGGAATTATTAAGACACAGCTCCCCTTGTGTGCTAATGAATGCCCATTTCCTGTCGCTACTGGCAATTGCACTTACATTACCCCACCTTAGAATGATTAGCCATCCTTTTCCCCTACATGTGGCGTGCTTCGGAACGATATCAACCGGTCATGATATTATCGGGGTCTCAGAGGGAGGGATGGGAGCGACCGGCGGTTTTCCCCATAAACAGTCTCAAATGAGTAGCCTTGGACACCTCGTTCACTTTCGAAAGCAGATGAGGAGAGTCCCTTTAGGTCGGGTGCCGTTTTAACAACTGAAGTGGGAGAAGGGTCCTCCTGCGAAGGAAGAACACTTTTTCCGTTACTTTATGTATGCTATCGGGGTTTTTCATACTCACCAAGGCGCTTATCTTTGTTATACCATGAACTGCCATAGGATAAGAAAAACACGAGCGCATATATCAGATGAATTGAGAGAGAGAGAGAGAGAGAGAGAGAGAGAACTCTGGGTAATTAGGTGTGGGAGGAGTGAAATGGGAAATCCTAGTGCTTAAACATTACTGGTGTAATTGTCTTCGTTTATTTAAATTACAATCAAAGGCAAGTAAGAGGACAATGCTTGTCTTATTTCCAACCCCCGCTAATATATTGACGAAAAAAAACAAGCTTAGAATTATTGTGGAAATGGGATGCGATAAATTACTGAAGACGGGGACAGTAGGGGGGGAAGCGTAATTTGCTAAATTCTATAAAGTAACAATAAAGCCTACTTGAAGTCTCTGGCATAGTGAAATTACTGTGCAACAGAAAAAGGAGTTCTTTAGGCTGTAAAGTGTTAAACTCTAAGAGTGATGCCGTGTCATTCCTAATGAAAAATGAAAAGAAAAGAAATCTATTTAAATCTGAGAAGGGTGTAAAAGGAGAGTTGAAAATATGTGTTTTTTTATGATTAAGGAAAATGGCAAGAAAGTGTAAGGAACTATAATACAAAGTAATCTAAAAACGAAAATCTAAATCACCAAGGGTATATTTGGCTAGTTAGCCGAGTTGCTGACAAGAGAAAGGCTTTAATAAAAATAATAATAGCAAAACAACTCCAGCATTGTATCACAAACTACCATGCGCCTAAATGGATGACCACAGAGAGAATACCCTTAGTACAGAAAGAAAAGAGCAAGGGAAATATAGCCAGTAACTACAGGCCTATAACCTGCCTACCAATAATGTGGAAGTTGATTACAGGTATCATCAGTGAAAGCCCATACAACTACCTAGAAGATACAAACAACAGGCCTCACCAACAGAAAGGCTGCCTAAGGAAGTGTAGGGGCTCAAAAGACCAGCTCCTATGGTAATGAAGAGCAATGAGAGAAGGATAACCAACCTAAGCATTGGTTGGATTGACTACAAGAAACCCTTCGGTGTGATACCACAAACATGGCTAATAGAATGCCTGAAAATATATGGGACAGAGGAAAACACCATCAGCTTCCTCAAAAATACAATGCGCAACTGGAATACAATATTTACATGCTCTGGAATAAGACTAACAGAGGTTAATATCAGGAGAGGGATCTTCCAGGGCTACTCACTGTCCCTACTACTCTTCGTAATAGCCATGATTCTCATGACAAAATTACTGCAGATGGATGCTGGGTACCAACTGAAGAGAAGAGGCAACAGAATTAACCATCTGATGTTCATCGACGACATCAAGCTCCATGGTAAGAGCATCAAGGAAATAGATACCCTAATTCAGACTGTAAGAATTGTAACTGGTGACATCAGGATGGAGTTTGGAATAGAAAAATGTGCCTTAGTCAACATACAAAAGGGCAATGTAACAAGGACTGAAGCGATAAAGCTACCAGCTGGGAACAGCATCAAACACATAGATGAGACAGGATACAAATACCTGGGAATATGGAAGGAGAGGATATAACACAAACAAGAGATGAAAGACACGATCTGGAAAGAATATATGCAGAGAATTAAGGTGATACTCAAGTCAAAACTCAACGCCAGAAATATGATAAAAGCCATAAAAACATGGGCATTACCAGTAATCAGATACAGTACTGGAGTAGTGGAATGGACGAAGGCAGAACTCCGCAGCATAGACCAGAAAACTAGGAAACATATGACAATACACAAAGCACTACACCCAAGAGCAAATACTATTCATAACACGTAAGGAAGCATAGAGGACTGGATCAACATTGAGGACACAGCACTTGGGCAATATCTGAATACCAGTGAAGACGAGTGGCTCAAGAGTGCATGGGAAGAAGGACTGATAAAAGTAAATGAAGACCCAGAAATCTACAGAGACAGGAGAATGACAAACAGAACAGAGGAGTAGCACAACAAACCAATTCACAGACAATACATGAGATAGACTGAAGAACTGGCCAGCGATGAAACATGGCAATGGCTCAAGAAGGAAACAGAAGGAATGATAACAGCGGCTCAAGATCAGGCCCTAAGAACCAGATATGTTCAAAGAACGATAGATGGAAATAACATCTCGACAATATACAGGAAGTGCAATATGAAAAACGAGACCACAATCCACATAGAAAGCGAATGTCTGGCACTTCCACAGAATGAGTACAAAAAGATGCCTGATTCAGTGGCAAAAGCCCTCCACTTCAGCCTGTGCAAGAAACACCAGCAACCTTGCAGTGATAAGTAGTACGAGCACCAACCTGAAGGAGTGATAGAAAACGATCAGGCAATGATCCGCTGGGACTATTGTTTCAGAACAGATATGGTGATACGTGCAAATAGACATGACATGACGTTGATTGAGAAAATCATGAATAAGGTATCACTCACTGATGTCGCAATATCGTGGGACACCCGAGTTGAAGAGAAAGAAGGGGAAAAATGGATAAGTATCAAGACCTTAAAATAGAAATAAGAAGGATATGGGATATGCCAGTGGAAATTGTACCCATAATCATAGGAACACTAGGCACAAATCCGAAGATCCCTGAAAAGGAATCTGGAAAAACTAGAGGTAGAAGTTGCTCCAGGACCCTTGCAGAAGAGTGTGCTCCTAGAAACAGCGCATATAGTAAGAAAAGTGATGGACTTCTAAGGAGACAGGATGCAACCTGGAACCCCACATTATAAATACCACCCAGTCGAATTGGAGGACTGTGATAGACAAAAAAAAAAAAAAAAAAAAAAAAAAAAAATAATAGCAATAATGATGATGATATTAATTTAAAAATGAGGATATTAAGCCTTAAACGTTTTTTTTATGTCATTCAGGCTGTGAGTTACAAGAACCGTAATGATTCACTCATTAACTTTATCTTATTGAAGATTATCTGGGAAAGCAAAAGCAATATTCTCAAAATGGAGTTTTAATTCTTTATTAATTGATTTCGTAAGTCGATGTAAGAAGATGCCCTGAAGAATATTATAAGAATTCACTGAAACCAGTGCTCAGCCTGATTTCTGTCATAATGAGAATATCGTAAAAGATAAAATAACTTTATAAAATTCAGTTGAGAGAAGTTGGCCTCTTCTCTGATTATTACATTGGCGATTCACATTAATAGAAAAGTATCCTCTAGCGAATTAACAATTAATGAAAGTTAATTATATTCTGTAGGTAGTCAGGTAATTAACTTATTCGAACCTAAACTAAGGAGTTAATCGTTATTACGCGATATTAAGACGAACATTTTTCTTTAATATTCTGAAACACTAAAATTAGTATTGTTCGCGCATTACAGAATTTGAACGTAAAGCAACTCCTTCAAGTATATAACCATTTGTTTACCTTTTTATGTTACAAGCATTCGTAAACTCTTCCTAAAAAAATTAAGATTTTTCACAATCATTGAACCAACAAAGTTATTAACATCCTTAATTACCAGATCTAGTTCAGGCACTGCTAACTGCAAACATCCCTCAGCCATCAACAATTGCTGGAAATCCTGAGAAACGGAAGAGATATACCAATTCAAGAAGGCTAAACCTTTAATCAAGTTTACAATAACACCAGAAATATCAAAAGCACGAGCGCCTTCTTGGAAATATTACATACAAAAGAGAGAAAGCAAGTCATAATTGCCAGAGCACTAACAAAGGGGTTATTGTGAAGTCCAACCACCCGGACAAAGCGCAGTCGAGGAAATAGAGACTGGAATGGTTTAAGGATGGGCCTCTGTAACGGTTATGGCTCCCAGTCCGATACCGTGGCTCGCGAAGACGCTCTTCCCATCATCAATGTACAAATGCTTCAGGTTCCCAGAGGAGAGAGAGAGAGAGAGAGAGAGAGAGAGAGAGAGAGAGAGAGAGAGAGAGAGAGAGAGAATAATCCTGCAGTTAGTTATTCTTATGAACTTCTCGTTCGTTTTGTGAAATGATCGGGCTATGATAGACCTTTGGTTACTACCAAACGTTTGAAATATATATACACGCCTTTTCTTTACAGACAAATTCCGTTATATTTATACCTAATAGGAAACGACACGATCTTAGAAACTCTTTTAGTTTTTAAAGCTATTATACAATTTTGACGCATTTATATAAAGTTCATCTGGAATATTATGAAATTAATCGGTATTCCAAACTGCATATGCGTATTTCAGCTCTTAATTTTGCAAGTATTGGTTACGTAAAATGAAAAACCTTAAGTTCTTTATTATCAAGATAAGCTTACTCTTGTAAACCTTTATCTTGATGATTAAAAACGTCGTTTCACCTATCATCCTATTAGTTGAAATTTCTTGTGTGAATTGACGTCTGATTACTCTGACACAAGAACAATGTAAAATGCTGCTTTTCACATCCCATTCTAGTATATATATATATATATATATATATATATATATATCTATATGATATATATATATAGAATATAATATAATATATAGATATCTATATATATTTATATAGTGTGTGTATATGTGTATACGTGTATGTTCCAGCGTAACTCTAAAATAAATAGAGCCAATTCAACCAAACTTGGTATTCTCATGACTTAATATTTGGAAAAGAATACTGTGGGGGGTAAGATATCACTGGCACCAAAGGGGATGTTTTGTGTGTAAATATACCCAAAAACGGCAGAAACGAGTGTCTAATCCTTAGTTTTCGAGGTCACTGAGATTAATAGTGACACTCCCTTTGCACTTCAAGTCCAAGTTCAAGCCTGATAGGAAGCGAGGGATAGAAAGGGTGAAAAATAAGATGTCAATAAGGACAGGTATTAGTAGCTAATCCATAGTTTTCAGGGTCGCTGAGATGAATGTTGACTCTCCCAATGTCCTTTAAGTACAAGTTAATCCACAAGAAGAATAGGGGGATGAGAAGGGGTAAAATATAAACTGCAAAAAATTTCTGTTGTACTATAACCTGAAGCAAACTATTCTTAACAGGAAAGGGAAGGAGAAAGAGAGAGAGAGAGAGAGAGAGAGAGTAGAGAGAGAGAGAATTAGTATTATTCAGAGTTGGTCAGTTAGTATAATATATATTAATTTAATATTAATATATATATAATATATTATATATTATTATATATTATATATAATATTATATTTATATATATTATATATAATATTAATTTATATATTTATAATATATATTATTAATTATATATATATATAATTTATAATATTAATTATCATATATATATATATATATATTATTAATATTATATATAATTATATATATATAATATATTATATTATTATGGTCGGTGTGTGTGTGTGTTGTAGACTCTACTGGTCCCTTTTTAACCAGATACATATGTAACTGTAATATCCACAATGCCCTCTTAACTTCTCGAATTCTTTGCTCTTCTTTGGATACGTTTGTCACTACAACGCCTGAAGATCCAAGTTCAAAGAAATATTTTGAAGAAATTGTGATGTCCGGTACCGGGAAACGAACCCCAGTCCCATAATCACAAAGAGGTCATGTTGCCTGGCCGACATGACCACGAGAAAGGGATTTAAAAAGCTTATATTCCTCTCATACATACATACTATGCCTGTTTCGTTTTCAACTCAAATAATAAGGTATACCTGAAACGACAGATATATGTACTGTATATGAGGGGGAGTGGACCATTTATTCCTCTCGTGGTCAGGTCGACAACGTGAGCTCTTTGTGATTTATGGGACCTAGGTTCGTTTTCCCGCTACCGGACATCACAATTTCTTCCAAAAAATATTTCTTTGAACTTGGATCTTCAGGCTTGTAGTGACAAGCGTATCCAAAAAAGAGCAAAGATTGCAAGAAGTTAAGACGGCTTTGTGCTATTGAAGTTGTGTGTGTGTGTGTGTGGTTTATATATTATATATATATATATATATATATATGTATATATATGTAGATTATATAGTATATATATATATATATATATATATATATATCATATATATATATATATATATATATATTATATATATATTAATATATATATAATATCCCTTATATATATCACATATATTATATATACATATATTATATATATATATATATATATAATATTATATATAATATATATCTATATATATATATATAAATTATATATATATATATATATATATATATTAATATATATGTATATATTATATATATATAGAATATATATATATATATATATATATATATATATATATATATATATATATATATATATATATACCTTCTTTATTTTTATTACTTTTTTAGGACAATTTTCATCGTATGTAGTGATGCTTTAGATTTAGTTTCATATGAATCCATTTATATTACATTAATAATAATGAATTTAATTAAACTGATAATTGCCTCTTTTCAAATTCAGTGGTCATGCCAAAATTTTCATCGACAATATCATTGATTCTTGAATTAATAGTCAGTGAGGGGAGAATTAACAGCTGTGAATTCAGTTATTGGGACAACTGATCCAAGTGACTAACTGATCCCCGCATGAAGTACATTATCACATTACAACGCCTACCGCATAAGCTCATGGTCAATTAGGCTAATGGCCGCTTGTTATCCATGACATGATGAATTTTACAACTCCCAATAACGCCAACAGGACAGTAGTTTTCGAACCTTTTGGGGGTGGGGGGGCGGGCGGCGGCGGGTGGAGGGGGAGGGCAAATGAGAAAAAAGCGATAATAGCCATTTGCAATAAGCGGCCGTTATTATTAGCTTTCTTTGTATTATGCTGTCAGTTTGTAAAGTATCTTTTTACCGAATACCAATGACAGGCTTCGTTTCAGGCTTAGCTGTATATTGAATGCCGTTTCACGTCTTGTTGGCAGCATCCAATGTGGCAGTTCTAGTTAGTTTCATATGAAAATAAATGGCTAGGTCGAATGCGCTTTTTCTTCTTTAAATGTTAAAACCAACCAGTAGCACCTGGGTGGTGTGGTCTGTATGTGTTGGGACTGCCACATCAATGGCAGAGAGTTCGATTCTTGGGCATTCCATCGAGGAGTGAGAGATGTGTATTTCTGGTGATAGAAGTTCACTCTTGGCGTGGTTCGGAAGTCACGTAAAGCCGTTGGTCCCGTTGCTGAATAACCACTGGTGGTTCCATGCAACGGAAATACACCATACAAAAATAAAACAACCAATGGCTTTATGTAACCCCTTCTGGGCATATCGTTGACGTCTGAAGGGAGATACAAACAGGTGAAAGATCGTAGGGAGAACAGTATGTAATTATGATACATGCGTAGTCAGTGTATTCAACAAAATAAAACTGCTAATAAAACCATTTTAGTTTATACACACACGCGCGCGCGCACACACACACACACACTCGCAGATATATATATATATCTATATATATATATATATATATATATATATATATATATATATACATAGAAGCGAATACCAATAGGTCAATACCAAGTGCTGTCTCCTGTTTACTCAGGCTCTTGGTACTGACCTCCTGCCCGTCACTTTCCTGTGTGTTCGTTTATATAATGAAATCAAGCGTATCTAGTGTGATTTTTAAGTATATATATACTATCATATATATATATATATATATATATATATATATATATATATATATATATATACACACAAATAAATATGCGTATGTGTCCCTGAAATATGGGGGCATTCTTGCCCAGGACGAAGACAAAGAGTAATTATCATTGTCACGGTCGTACCTAAGTCTTTAACGTGGATAAACGCCGATTCATTTGGCTCCTGTAATCCCTAATGTCTGTACAAATCAATGGTTCCACATTCGACGTCAAAATTATCATTCTTTGGTTTGCTTCCTTTCCTCCTTCCACATTCCCTTCAGGTCTTACTTCATTAATGCAAACATTTATATTCCTTTACCTGCTGTTGCAAACCCTTATAGTCTATTTCACCAGTCTCGGCATTTTTCCTCACTATCCCCAACCAATATCGTATCCGCTGAAAATCTTGACATTGCACAAAAAAAGGGAGTAGAGGTTGGGGGGAGGGGGGGGGGGGGACGAATATGAGCAAAAAAATCTCCCATTTTACTATCGGAAACTACTTATATTATAAATACGAAGCTCTCGTGTCTCATTTGGTATCGTATTACGTCATAAGGCGAAAGAAATATTAAGACAACAAAGGGTAATAACCATTCATGTCACATCAACATGAGGACACAGGAAACTTTATTTCGCCGAATAAACATGGAAATATAAATGCTCCATTATGTATTACTGCTATCCAAAACTCCGCTTTAGATCAACTTTGCGTCAAGCGCAGTTACATCATAATGCAATGTAGTGTGTGTGTGTATATATCTATATATATATATATATATATATATATATATATATATATATATATATATATATATATATATATATTATATATATATACACATATATATATATATATATATATATATATATATATATATATATATATATATATATATATATATATACATATATATATATATATATATATATATATATTATATATATATATATATCTATATATATAGGTATGCATATATATATATATATATATATATATATATATATATATATATATATATATGTATATGTGTGTGTGTGTGTGTGTGTGT
>NC_087216.1:59484947-59492447 GCF_015104395.2 Macrobrachium nipponense
TATATATATATATATATATATATATAATAATATATATATGTATGTATTATATAATATATATATATATATATATATATATATATATAGTATATAATATATACATATATATATATATATATATATATATATATATATATATATATATATATATATATAATATATATATATATATATATATATATATATATAGTATATATATAGGTATATATGGTATATATTATATATAATATATATATATATATCCTACTATATTATATATAGATATATATATATAGATATATATATATATATATATATATATATATATATATATATAATATATATATATATATATACATGACATATATTTATATATATATATATAATATATATATATATATATTATATATATATATATATATATATATATATATATGTATATATATACACACATATATATATATATATATATATATATATATATATATCTATATATATAGATATATATATATAATATATATATATATGTATATATATATAATATATATATGGAGGAGAGATTCCTGAATATTATAAGCGCATATGCACCACAACGTTGGTTGCACAGAAGAAGATAAGGGAAATTTTTTCTGGAGAGACATGGATGGAATAATGCAAGAACTGGAAGAGCATGAGAGGGTGATAGTTGGGGGCAGATTTTGAATGGCCATGTCGGAAGTGAAAATGAGGCGATTGGGCGGGTGCATGGGGGCCATGGAATTGGGGATGAGAAAACCCAGAAGGAGAGAGTGTAGTGGACTTTGCTGGTGTCATTCGACATGGCAATAGTAAACACATTTTTTTGAGAAGAAAAGGGAACACCTAATAACATATAGGAGTGGGGGAAGAGGTTCTCCCAGATAGACTATTTCTTGTATGAAAGGATAAATCTGGTGGAGGTCAAGAACTGCAAAGTTTATTCCAGGCGACCATGTAGCCCCCCAACACAGGCTGCTATGTATGGACTTGAAGTTGAAAAGGGAAAGAAAAACCAAAGCTAAAGGGATAAGGAAAAAATTAAATGGTACCGAATTACAAAGGAAGAAGGAAGATAAGAGAGAGAGAGGGTTTAAGGAGGGAGGGTGGGGATATTGATATAGGGATTGAGATGTCAAGAATGGTGGCACGAAATGCAGCAGTAATAAGAAGGCATGGAAACGGAGCTGCTAGGAGAGACATCTGGTATCATATGGGAAGAAAAGGATAGTGTTGGTGGGATGAAGACATTGAGAAAGTAGTGAAAAGATAAGAAGGAGGCAAAGAAAAGATGGGAAGAGTCACAGTCAGTGGAAGACAGAAATAGGTACAGAGAGAAAAAAACAATGGTGGTGAAAAAGGTGGTAGCCCAAGCTAAAGCAAAGTCGTATGATGATGTGTATAATGAGCTGGGGACAAAGGAAGGATTAAAGAAGATGATGAAGCTATCAAAGGCTAGAAATAAGAGCACCAAAGATATACACATCAAACAAATAAAGAATCAAGAGGGTGTAGTGCTTAGAAAGGAGGAAGACATTGTGAAGAGATGGAAAGAATATTTCGAACAGTTGTTAAATGAAGAAAATAATAGATAATAAAAGAGAGGATGGGGAGGGGGGCAAGTGAACATTGGCATGGTAATGAGGTTTTCTAGGCAAGAGGTACTAATGCACTGAAGAAGATGAAGAATGGAAGGCAACCGGACCAGACATGATCCCGGTGGAAGGCATGGAAAGCATTAGGAGATGAAGGAGTGGATATACTGTACGATCTTATGATAAAGATCCTTGAACAGGAGATACCAAATGAGTGGCGTGGGAGTATATTGATCCCAATTTTTAAAGGGAAAGGAGATGTCCAAGAGTGTGGGTAATTATAGGGGCATTAAATTGATGTCCCACACTTTGAAGATACTGGAAAGGATGATAGATTGCTAGACTGAGAGAAGAAGTACCAAATAGGTAAAGAGCAGATGGGATTTAAGTGAAGGGGAACAACAGATGGTATATTTTTGTCTGAGGCAAATAATGGAGAAATTCGGGGAAAGACAAAGGGACCTACATATGGTATTCATGGACCTTGAAAAGGCTTATGACGAGTCCCGCGAGACAATAGGTATGGAGGAGCCTGAGGGAGAAGATGGTGCCAGAGAAGTATGTGCGATTGATACAAGAGATATGTACCGGAATGTAATTTACCAGAGTGAGGAGCGTGTTTGGGGAACAGAAGGTTTTGAGGTGAGAGTAGGATTACACCAGGGGTCGGCTCTGAGCCAATTTATCTTTAACATAGTGATGGATGTTATAATAGAGGAAGTAAAGGGAGACAGTACCATGGAACATATTGTATGCGGGATGATATTGTTCTGTGTGCAGAGAGCAGGGAAGATCTGGAAGGTGAAATTGGAAAGATGGAGACAAGTACTGGAGGACAGAGGAATGAGAATAAGTAGAATCCAAGACGAGAATATAGTGTACCACCACTGAGGGGGATGATAGAGAAAGTATTCAGCTTGGTGGAGAGCAAATAAGGAGAGTTGATAAGTTAAGTATTTGGGATCTTTTGTTAACGCTGGAGGAAGTATGGAAGAAGAAGTAAAAAGACATCGGGTACAGGCAGGCTGGAACAACTGGAGAGCGGCCTCGGGAGTTCTTTGTGACAAAAGAGTGCCGCTTAGGTTAAAAGGAAAAGGTTTCACAAGACGGTGGTAAGAAACAGCAATGCTGTATGGTACGGAAACAGCAAGCATGAGAAAAGCAAGCGCAGAAGAAGATGGATGTGGCAGAAATGAGAATGCTTAGGTGGATGTCTGGGGTTAACAAGAGTGGATAGGATCAGAAATGACTACATAAGGGGGTCAACTAAGGTGGTGGAAGTATCAAAGAAAGTGCAGGAGGGGAGTCTGGAGATGGTATGGACACCTGTTGAGGAGAGATGAGGACCACGCTGGGAGACATACTATGGGAGTGGAGGTGCAAGGAAGAAGAAAGAGAGGGAGACCAAGAAGAGATGGAAGGGACTGTGTGAGAGAGATTTACATGAGAAGGGAATTGATGAGGCAGAAGCAAAGCGAAGATAGAAATAGATGGAAACGGCTCATCCGAAACGGCGACCCCATATAAAAATGGGAAAAAGCTGGGAAGAAGAAGATATTATATATGGTATGTATATATATATATATATATATATATATATATATATATATATATATATGATATATATATATATGTATGTATATATATATATCTATATATATATATATATATATATATATATATATATATATAATATATGTTATATGTATATATATATATATATATATATATATATATGTATATATGTATATATATATATATATATATATATTATATATATATATATATATATATATATATATATATATATATATATATATTATGTTATATATATGTATATATATATATATATATATATATATATATATAATATATATATATATATATATATATATATATATATATATATATATATAGTATATATTATATATATATATATATATATATATATATATATATATATATATATATATATATATATATATATATATATATATATATAATATATATATATATATATATATATATATATATATATATATATGTGTGTGTGTGTGTGTGTGTGTGTGTGTGTGTGTGTGTGTTTGTGTGTGTGTGCATGCTATCCCTTATATGAACATCATATTATTATATTTATTTTAAGAGTAATAACCTCATGTTGCTACTGTTCTATAGAAGTCACTTGTATCGAGTCATTATTCTGAGCCTAATCTTGCTATTTTGGAAGCGGATGAGAAAAGGCAGTAAAGTCAATATTGTTTTAAGGTGTTCAAGCATTGGCAACAAATTTGTTCAAGTCAGATTTCATAACAATGCTCCAATGCGGCGTTGCTGTGCATATCACTTACCATTCATGCAACTGCTTACCGATTTAAACATTCTTGACCAATAATCTAAAAAGAATTCGTACCACCCTTTCAAATGAAATGAGTTAGGTCATTATGTCACTCAGTGACTTAGCTTTCACTGAGAATTCATTTTCTCCTGAGTTTCTTCTCAGCGAAAAAAGTCTAATTATCATGTTCTTCGGGGAAATAAAATAGTACACGTTGGCCATAAACAATTTCGAACAGTTAATGGAGAATAGATCATTTTTTTTTTCGAAAAACCTCCGAGGACCTTTTTCAAATTCGTAGAAAATTGCAGGACTGCAAATACCCAGAGTAAACGCGTGCAGCCCCGAGATAGCTCTTCGAATGTTTACGAAGAAATTAACGACTGTCAAAACTGCTGATATGGAAAGTTTTCTCGGAGGGAAAAATTGTGATACGTGATACTCCAAAACACTTTTTTTTGCCTTTTCCCTTCCGTCCAAATCAAAATCGCTCGTGTTCGGTACTGGATCTAGAGATAGAAGCGCTGATAATTTTTTTTAAAGGAATTAGCCATACTATTCGTAAAAAAATATTGAAGGAAGCTCTTTTTACATACTTTTTATTATTTAACTGGACTTCTGGGGCTGTCTGTATGTCTGTCTGTCTTTCTGTCTGTCTGTCTGTTTGGATCAAAACTTCTAACTCAATTTTCGACGCCATCCCTTCATCCGATGGACGTGAAATTGTGCATTGTAACTCAATTCCGGTGATAATACAACCTTGAAAGATGAGTATGTCAGCAGTGACCTCTAATTACCCTACAGTGACCTTTCCCGGTATCTCAGGCTTTTACTTGGTAAAAAGGTTAATAACACTACTGATTTTTATACCTTCTTGACTCGATAAGATAAGTTCATAACTCTGCAGACTTTTCAAGCCTTCTTTCGCTCGACAGGATATCAATTTCGTTAGCTACAATCATAAATCGGTTACAGTTTCTGTCAAAACCAAAAATTATAAATAGAAAAAAATATAAAAAAGAAATAAAAAAAACTCGCTTATGTTAAAATACACTAAAAAATGGAAAAATAAAAATCTTTTTGAGACACCAGTACTTTCTTACAATTTATCATGTCAACAAAAATAAAATCAAAGAAATTAAGAAATCACACACACATACATACATAGATAATATTAATTATATATAATATATATATATATAATATCTTATATGTATATATATATCTATCTATATATATATATATGTATATATATATATATATATATATATCTCCTATATATATATATATATATCTATATATATAAATATATATATATCTATATATATATCTTATATCTATATCTATATCTCTCTATATGCTCTCTATGTTTAATAACATACATACATCGTATGTATTCATAAGTATTTATATATCCTAATCTCAAGCATAAAAGGCCTATTCAAACACTCTGGTTTAAAGCTAAGGACTATATTTCGGTGGAATGACTCCCAACCTTATCAAGTAGTGAATGACAGAAGAAGTTACATTGGCAAGATATATAGCGGGAGATAAGCCCTTAGGTGATGCCCACAGTCACTGCTAAGCCAACGTTGGTTATGTTAATTGTCTTAATCCGTTCATTGTTAACTTAAGGACGATACTGTCTATTGAGTTCAGATCCCTTGGCTCCATTGGAAAGGTGGATCCTATATCTTTGCTGTTTTACCATTGAAGATAAAACAAGAAGATAATAGGATCAACCTTGCCAAAAGAGCCTGGGACTCTAACCATATAGACCATAACTTCCTTAAGGTAACTATGAAGTGGATTAAGATAATTACACAACAGAACCAACGTCGGCTTAGCGGTGACCCTAGGGATCACCTAAGGGGATATCTCCCACTATATATCTTGCCAATGTAACTTCTTCTGTCATTCACTACTTGATAAGGCTGGGAGTCAGTTCACCGAAATATAGTCCTGAGCTTTAAACCAGAGTCTTTTAATGGGCATTCTATTACATACATACATACATATATGTATATATATTATATATATATGTATAGTATATGTATCATATTTATATATATATATAGTATATATATATATATATATACATATATATATATATATATATATATATATATATATATATATATATATATATATATATATATATATATCTGCACTTCCTTCCATATTTGGCGCCTGGTATGTCTCGAAAAAATAAAATTTTTCACTTTTTATTGCATTTTAATAAAATGTATTTTAAAAACTTTTGAAAATTTTATTATTTCTTAATTTTTAAAAATAAGGTGATTGTTGTTATAGTAGCTTTTAATTTTAATCTATATTGCTTCTCCTGGAGAGGGAGTACAAAGGTGGTGAGGAAAGTTTTTTTCTTTTCTTGAGGGGGGCGAGCGTTTGCAGTTTAATAGAAAACTATAAAGATATAGCGATTAGAAGCCTTGATTTTTGGATAATGGAAAAATCGTCAGAATAACAAGGCTAAGCTCAGGAATTTCTTTCCTGGGAGTCAGCCGAACTTTTCCTGCATCCTGGGATATAATTTAGTATATCGAGTTGCTAATCTAGTATGTAAATGCAATATTTCAGTAGATTGAATTTGCTTGTCATACAACAATGTTGCACGGATACAGTAAGAGTTTTTTTTTCCGGGGATCATCTTGACCTTTCCTTCAAGCTCGGTACAGTGCAGGATATTGGGCCTCTTGTTACTAATGTGAATTCAAGATGGGAATATATTGCTATGTGCTTTCAATACGACAGAACCTAAGGCCATTGGAATTTGTGGTGGGCAGCAGGATTTTTTTCTTCAAACTGGATAAAATGCAATCTGACCCACTAAAGACAAATGCGAGATACTGCAATGTTTGTAATTGGTTTATAGTGCGGTCATGTTGTAAGCAACATGAAACACGTTTGAATAGCATGGCTACATATATCGTGTTAAAACTTTTGGCCGAGATCAACCTGACTTTTCTGTAAACTGAACAAAATTCAGTTTATTAAGATACAAATAAAGTGTGAATGAGAAATTTGAATATATTTCCAATTGTTTGTAATACACAGCAAAAAGTGCTTTAATATTAGGAAATTGAAGTTTAAGGAAACCAAACGGTAGTAGTGTCATATCAATACTGGTATTTAAGATATAAATCGGAATAAATTATACAAAATACCAATATACGCGATATATAGTGGAATGAGCTAGCTTACAGTGATTTCTTACGATTTATTGTTTATTTTCACTTCATCTTGTGCATTTTAGTGAAATAATAAGATTATTAAAATGATTCCAATAAATTATCATCATTGGATGTTAAAAGCAATAAAGGTAATTTGAAACATCAAAAACAAATGACTTGTGTTAAGGATGTGGTAAAAATGGTAGCAGACTTGAGTGTGTGAACCTTTGTGCTTTGAGCTTTTGCATACCGGTGAACACATTGGTTGAGTATAAGAAGATTTCTTAGTAGGGTTTGCAAATAAGTTACTATAGAGCCAGGAAGCACACGAGTGCTTACGTGGTAGAGGTGAATTGCTTGGTGTAGATGAAATAAAATATAGAAG
>NC_087216.1:59497447-59514947 GCF_015104395.2 Macrobrachium nipponense
ATAATGTGTTTAGAAAAAAATAAAAAGGAAAAGGTATGTTGTTTTACAATGTCCATTTTGTAATACACAAACGCTTATTTTTATTAAACAGAAACTCCTTATTGGCATGCCTCAGGGAAAATAGCCTGTAACGTATATGAAATGTATTTCTTAAGTAGTACACGGGATGTACTACTTGGAGAGAGAGAGAGAGAGAGAGAGAGAGAGAGAGAGAGAGAGAGAGGATAGCCGTTTTTGTCAAGTTCTTGCATTTCCTTTACCTCATTCATATCTCTTCCAGAAAATATCAAACGAAATTTATCCCTAATGACCCTAAATGTCTTTATATTACCTGGCTGAGCAGCGAACTCAATTTGGGAAAAAGGAAACAGGCACGTTCTACGGCAATTGAAAACATTTGCCCTTTCAGCAATACTCTTGCTCTGGTAAAAAAAAAAAAAAAAAAAAAAAAAAAAAAAAAAAAAAAAACTCAAAGCATGCGAAGAATTAGGGAATGTCGATGAAAGTTTGGAGAGGAGAGCATTGAACAGTTGTAAAAGAGGCATTAAAAGGGACATTTTTCTTGATTATCAGAATTTTTTTTGAACGAGAATGGAAAGGTGGTGTTTTGACTTAAAATTATATGGTCATCGGGAGAGCAATACTTTCTTCCTGGGATAGTATAGGACGTATTTTCACTTAGCCGGGGAGTAAGCCTACAAACTACTTCGGTGTTGTTGTTGTGGGGGTAGGAAAGGTCTAGAAAGAGCCTAAAAAGGTCTGCAAATGTGTTTTGCATTGAGTTAAAGATACAGGAATTTTAGGATAGGATATTTATTTATTTTTTAGAATGAAAATGTAAACAATAACTAATAGCAAATTTTAATCTACGTTTAAAGTTAGGAATATGTTTACAACTTATGCGGGAGAGTAAAATCTTGCCCACGTCCCAAGTATGATGGAGGTCGGATCACGCCTTGTTTTTATTTTCCATCTTTACTGTATTAAAGAATATTTATTTTTGTTATTGCAACACTCTATCTAACGAAAGAATGAATCTTATGCCATTTGTACCTTTCAGTAATCTAATTTCATCTTTCATGCATATCCCAACATAGAAACTGAGGCAGGATTACCATGTGAGCGAGGTACAGGCGAGGTGCAGGTCGGGTTACAACTGATTTATTGGTTGGTTGGTTATGATTAGCTGGCTTTGTGCCAGCACGGGCTCTTGCTCGTAGAGCAGCCCGTAACTTATTGGTTTAAAATTCACACCAAGTCATAAGCCCGTGTGGGCTGCAAAGTATTCCCAACATTTGACTGGTAGGGGAAAAGGGAGTAACTCTAGGTATCTGTGTTTCTTTACAGATATAGAAATACAACCATACAAGGAAAAACAGATGAATATAAAATAGATGTACATGGCTGAATGAATGACATTCTGATGCGTAGATTGGTAACATTATCTAAAAGGTGCCGATAACATTGTCGGAAATATTCGCCTAAAACATCGTCTTCAAGATTTGTGTTTTCTCCCAACCTCGTGTTGACCACATGGTCCTTTCCCTGAGGTGAGAGCTCATTTATTGGCAGGTAAGCAACGTGGTTGATTCACTAGTGTCTACAACAACATAATTTGTACGCTTTTCTGGTTTCATACATCATTAGAGATCTCGTGTTTGCTTAATGCTACGGGACTGGATCTTTCTCTCTCTAACAAGTATAAAAGAAAAATTCTACTTGTTTTTGGCGCCACGCTTATTATAGGCAAAGTGAACTTACACTTGAACAAATACGTTTCCTCTGTGAAAATAAACTGCTCTGAGAAAAAAACAGGCGATGTAATACGAATCTCTATCTTTATGATTTGGAAAAGAAAGAAAACTATTGCTGCTTTCTAGCAAAGGAGCCATCAGCCAACAGTCATTTACTGAAAAGCAGGAAGGTGTTGCTTGTTATCTTCCAAGAGAAAAGGTGAGGTTTACAGTAGAATTTGTACAGAGATTAAGTTCTAAGATTTTTTAAATAGACGGATATCTGATTGGCGTCACACCTTCTGTTGAAGGAAACGATCCAAGGAAAGAAACGATTTAATTATGCCTTCTTAAAATCGATGTATATCTTGTGTATGAATTTTCTACCCAAACTGCAAAAGAATTTTGAAATAAATAGATACGTTCTTTAGGATGAAGGCGATTGTGACGCTTTTTCCTGCTATGGAGGTACGTATTCCATTTTTCTGGACATCGATGAGACGACCAGCAGGAAAGTCAGAGCAGAAATCAGTTTCTCTCTCTCTCTCTCTCTCTCTCTCTCTCTCTCTCTCTCTCATGCTCGCTATATTTATACCTTATGCTAAGGTCACACATTCACGTATCAACGCACGCACGGCCACGCATGAGCGGAAATTGGTAGTTGGCAACAGCTCACGTCAGTAAACCGTAAATGTAACGTAAAAACACACGTAAAATCGTAAACGTACGGCGACGTGTCGTCCGGGTTGCTAAGCTCCGCCCACTAGGGCGCCGTAGCCCACTCCAGTTTTGAAATGTTCAAAACAAGTCGTGGGTGGTCACGCCAAATGTCTCCTGACGTAGCTCCAGGCATTGCACGTGGACCCACGGTGACTGCTGCGGGTACGCGCTAGGGTCACCTGCATTGTTCGCCGTCGTTGTTTTCTTTCCGCCGCGAAGCACGTGGGCCTCCTAATTGCGCTGCAGCCTACGCGAAACCGCATCACACATTTACAACCCTGTACGACATGGCAACGCTGTAGCGTGGTATAAAAGGTCAGGTCGGCGCCCTCGGGTCATCTGTTGGAAAATCAACTTGAAAATATGGCCACAGGATTATCCCAGGACCTGACGGTCTCAGTTATTTCTTTCATTGACAATGGCGGATTTTGGAATAATCCTTTAGCACTGGCTCCTCCTAATACGATTTCCACTTTCTCCTGACTTTTGACCGCTATCATCAATCAAACAATGAATTGGAATCTGTCAGAGGGATACAGGGTAATCCCAGGCTCTATTCCCAGGTAGTATTCCAGCGTTCCGGTACACAAATCTCAACCAGAAATCAACAACCGGGTCATTTTCGTCACAGGATTCCGGCTTCTACCGCTATACGTCGTCTGTCACACCTGCTCCAGTAAGAAATTAATTTATGATTAGCAACGCAGGAACAGTAGAGGAGTTGGGGCCTGGTGTATTGGTAAGGTTTCCTTTAGGCTATGAATAATCCGGGTTGGACGAGTACTTATATGGACCCATGCAGTGCGAACCATTTGTGTGGGAGCAGGACTAATGGCTTCATAGCCCAGGGCTGTTTCTCTGTCTCAGGTGGCTGATCACGATTCAGAATATGGAGACAAGGTTTCAATAAAAAGCGAGTGGGAAATGGATAACGAATATAAAAATACTGGGGAAATTTCTGACGAAGACAATTGTTAGGATGTCTAGTAGTCCTTTTTGAAAAATGCCAAATAACCTTTACTGCTTAGGCCAAAAATAACAAAAGACTTCACTTGTAGACAGCAAACGTATAGTATAATCTGCTAGAATAACTTTCACACACACACACACACACACACACGAACACTTTCCCTTTTGGTAACACGGTATTCTCAGATTATGGAAGTGTCGAAGATATTTATTTCTTCTGAATAGCAGTCTTACAATAATGGTGTAACAAATAATGTACATATCTAAGAGGAATTCCTATATACATCTAAAAAATATTATCTTGAATAGGTAGAATTCCTATTTATTTTTAAGAATGTTTGATAAGTTATTAGATGTTATTCTATATCGCTTAAATATAAATCGCCCATAGTCAAGATTTTATAAGTCTAAGTGTATGTCTGAATGGTAAAATCGAAGCAAGACAATTCTAGTGCTAATCTTATATAATAGCTCCCAAAGCGTTCATAAACATCATTCCTAAAACTACGTATTGTATTCCTTGTCGACTGGTTACTTGGTTATTGCTATAAATATAATTCAGAAATGGGGTTAATATATAATCAGTGATGTGCTCATTTACAACCATTATTCTAATTGCGTCTACTGAAATGTTTTTGTTGTACAATTAGAAAGTATATATCTTGGTAAATCTCTCTCTCTCTCTCTCTCTCTCTCTCTCTCTCTCTCTCTCTCTCTCTCTCTCTCAATGATAATAAATCTCGATTTTGTGTGCATATAATTTTCAAACTGTAATATTCAGCTGTGTTGTAGATGTCTTTCGCGGATTCAAACAGAATAAAAATTAAAAAAAATTAAAAACTGTAGTAATGTGCTCATACCCCTGGCAACAGCACAGCCCCACAACGGTGGGCGTGGTCTTGACGTGAAGTTGATCGGCGTAAAGTTCCAGGTAGACGTCCGACCTTGCTTTCTTTGCGCGTACATTTGCGGCGCAATTTACGTCGCTGGCTTTACGTCCGGTAGCCCGTGTCCTGTTTACCAGCTGTTCAAGGTCATTTCACCGCGATGATGCCCAAGATCCACATACGTGGGCATACGCCGTCGTGATACGTGAATGTGTGACCCCAGCATTATTTTCTTTATTACATTCATTTTTCGAACATTATTATGTATTTCATGCTAACTAATACAAAAATGTATTGTTTTTCGATTAAAATTTGCCTTGACAAGGTACAATGTTTAAATCCTTAATCTATTTGTTCGGATGTTACTTAGTAGTATATGCCTCCTTGTTTTTCAAAAATGTATTGTTTTCTGACTGAATCATCTGTTGTCCACATGTGTGTTCCTCCAAGGTGTGGCTGCCTTAAATCTCTAATCTTGCCCCTGGGCGTTTTTCGTTTCTGTAGAGTGAATTGGACCTTATGCTAATCTTGTAATGTCAGTTTGGATACTAGGCCTATTTGTATATAGTTTTTGCTCTGTTATGATCAGTTGTGTCTAAGTAGAGAATTGGAGTTAGACCAAAAGTTCTTGGCTTTCTCGCCTTTCCATTTTCCTCCGTGGCATCACCTGTGTATATATATATATATATATATATATATATATATATATAGTATATATATATATATTATATATATAGATATAGATATAGATATATTGATATAGATATAGATATAGATATAGATATATATAATATATATATATATATATATATATATATATATAATATATATATATATATATTCGTAAAAGCAATTGCTTTAGTGGCATCAATAAAGTTTCTTGCAGGTACCTTCATACCGGCGAAGTTTTTTTCCTATCTCGTTCGTCAATTTCTGGTGAAAAATACGCCAGACTTCCTTCTTCCATTTATTGAATTTTGTCGTGACAGCTGTTTCGCCTATGGCATTATCAAGCGAACTACTGATTTACAATCTGACCTTTCGGCCTATTTATTTCATCGTGTGGGAGGTATGACCTTGAGGTATGGGTACTGGTTAGTCTAGGGATTAACAGCTTAAGGGCGTTGTTTTGGATACAAAGAACATGAGGACATATGTACTGTGACAATAAGAGTGAAAGTTTAAACAGTGGTTAAATGAATATTCAAAATACAATGCCATGTGCTCGAGTTTCCTTAAATGTATGTTTAAAATTTAATATGTTACATGTTGGTTCTAGATAAAAATTACAAAATTACATACAGGAATGAAAATGAATATAGAAACCTAAATACAGGAATAAAAATATATGTATATATTTTATAGCATGCATAAAGGTACAAGAGATAATTTCTGTTTATACATAAATGTGTATGATTTAAATTTGAGTGAGTGCGTGTGTGTGTGTGTGTGTCAAAATGGTCTACGTTGGTTAACGGCTGCCTGATTCGTGTTGGGCGGGGTCTCAGCGACCTGAGCAAAGATGTTACTCGAGCAAGAGAAAGAGTGAGAGGGAATATCGAAACCAGAGAGAGAGAGAGAGAGAGAGAGAGAGAGAGAGAGAGAGAGAGAGAGAGAGAGAGAAATAATAACTATATACATGTGGGACTAGTTTATTTATAGTTCATTTATTTTAAGGTCCTTCATAAACATCTTACAAATATATGGGTCCAAATGGTACATTCCCAGACTAAGATTTAGGTTTTTTATTAGTGATTTGTATAATTGCTGATTCCAGTAAATTTTTTGAAACATAATCATTAGATCTAGCAATTACAGAGGTATCACCCCAATTAATACAACGAGATTTTTCACTTAATACGTACACATAAATTTTTACTTGATCTGCCACCACATAAAACGATGGCAATCCTTACAAGGAATGTAATAATGATGTTATTTGTTACGGGACTATTCTTAATTAGCATATCTTTAATGGTATTGTTATAGGAGAACACTACATTAACATTAAACGATTTAAATATTGATTTTATGGTTTCAAATCCACGAAAGTAAGTTAAGCTAAGTACATTTTTAGGCATTTCTTTTTTATTAATAGCAACACAATAAAACTTTTTGTGAGCTTTTTGATAACATAAATCAATTAAATGAGGTGGGTAGCAGAGATCGTTTCCTATCTTTTTTATGTATTCTATTTCTTGGTCAAGATATTGTGGACCCGTGATACGCAAAGCGCCTAGGAACATAGAAGAAAAAATTGAAATTTTAATATGAAGATGATGGCCAGAATAAAAATGTACATATGTTAAATTATTTGTGGGTTTTCTATAAATACGGAATTTGCATTGTGATTTCTTCAACAGATAACTCATTTTCAGGATCTTTGAGGAAAGGAAATACTCCACCAGTAAGCACAATTTCTCTGAAGTATTCGCCATTCCATGACTCCTTTTTCTTTGATGATCCACATTAATAACCGTTTACCTTTGAAACAGAGAAATTTTCCCAAACATTCAGGAAATGTCACAACTTGGCGATAGCGCACTTCATCGCTGATATCATCCAACTTTGCAGCCCGAATGATGTCATTTTTATTATGATTTGGCTTCCTGACTGTGTAAATGAAGAATTCATCTGATGCGGCAACGGATAAAGTCAGCTTCATCCCAATCTTTAAGAAATGAACCACAAAACCATGCACAGTCTTCTCTCTGTTGCTGAGTGACGTTGGGCTTGCTGATAGCATGAAATGGCTTGATACCAGATTTTTTCAACTCACGATATACAGCACTATAACTTCTATTCTTTCCCCTTTTTGTTTCTAGTTCAAGCGCCAATTTACGTAAAGACTTTCTTGGTCTACCCACTGCCTCAGCTATGATGTCTTTTGCTTCCTGAGAAACGACTACACTCCTTCCAAGATTCTCACTCTTTTCACGATGACAGTCATATGAATTTTTGTTCCAGTTTCTTTTGACAAAGGATTCATCTCGTTTGATGCATTTAGCTATCCAGGAACGTGAAATAAAAGGATGCGCCAGCATACCTGGCGCCTCTGAAGGTTATAGCCCAGATTCGGTCAATCCATCCGATTTCTTCCGAGTCGTTAGCCATGGCTGTATCTAACTCCGTCACTCAGTCTGAAAATACAAGAAATGTAAAATTAAAAGTAGCTTAATAGAAACTTAAGATAATATGCTTGGAGATAGGCTATAGCAGAAAACTTCATAACTTTCCATTTGTTCTGTGGAGGGGGGAGAGGGCTCTAATTTCGAAACACCTGTTATGTATGTACATATATATATATATATAGTATATATATATATATATATATATATATATAATATATATATATATATATTCTTTAATTCTTTATATTCAATTAGAACATAATGGGTCTATATTCTCTTCATACATCAAAAATGTTTTTGTTTATTGGTTTCAATTTCACTTCCTCATAATTCACACCTAATGATTCGGTGGTATTTTTCTCTTTAATCATTTTACGTAGTTTGGAAGTAAATGATGCATCATCCTCTTGTGCTACTGTGAAAAACTAAGGATATGCTTTGCTCTCATTTTTCACCAGTGATGAGTAAATAGTGAAAAAATTTTTAAGTATATTTTAGTTTCACCAGACCACTGAGCTGATTAACAGCTCTCCTAGGAATGACCTGAGGGATTAGATATTTTTAAATGGCTAGGAACCAATTGGTTACTTAGCAACGGGACCTAAAGCTTATTGTAGGAACCGAACCACATCGAGATTTATATCACCAGAAATAAATTCCTCTGATTTCGCGTTGGTAGAACAGTGATCGAACCCGGATCCTCATCCAACAAGCAACTTTGTAAATAGCGGAGGATTATCCGTTTAGGACGCGTGATAACACATGTCAGTACAGTTATTTTACCGGGGAAGTGAAAAGCCTTCAATCGCCATACAAAATGTGCCCTATAAATATCAGTCGTGGTGTGAATAGGAGGGCATGCAGGCGGGCAGTTTGAAGAATTTTATATTTTGGTTTTAATATTATTCTTTTGTAGTAGTTGTATATTTTTGCTCGTGCAAGCAATTCATTTTGGTGAATTACAAAAAATAAGTATGTTTACACTTAATAAATCAAATAGTCAGGGAAGAAAACCTATAAAAATCGAATGTACAGAAATATAACATTTAAGATAAAAGTAGGGAGCGCACTAAAATTGACACAAATAAACACTAAATAAAAAATATTGAATTGTATGATAATATACCAGACAAGATCCTTAAAAATGCGACAATCGTAATGTGACAAGATTTAAAGAAGGATAAACTAAAATGATACGAAAATAATGCAGATTGAATTCATTTTTTCTGAACAGCTACCTCCTAGTGAAATTGTACAAGAAGAGTATTGAATTTTTGCAGTTTATCGTTGTGATTATAGAAGAAGAATGATAATGAAAATAGGAGAATGAATAGTTTGGTGAAAATTATATTACACCTAATATTCTTGAGGGGCAAAATTGTCGGTCCAATTCTTCGAGCAAGGATTATGGGCCCCTCGGCAAATTTCTTTACGGATGAAGTGAAGTGAAGTGAAGTGAAGTGAAGTGAAGTGCTTTGACTTACCTACTGGTCGTCTTGAAGATGTTGAGAAGGATGAAATGGGTTCATAGCAGGAGAAAAACAGGTCTGGTGCTCCATAAAGCTGCGAAGTGGCAGGACCATCACCACTCAGCAAGTTAATAAAAGGAGGTGCGTGTTTCTGCTAGAGATTTTGAGAATTCCAGTGCAGAGAAACTTAAGACTTCAATTTTTTTATACGTGCAGCTATTTTTCCACAAAACCACATCTCAAAGTCAGGCCTTCTTATTCATCATTATGAAATACATAGAGTCTTATGAGCTTTGGTGTCATATATTAATTGCAAATGCTGCATACAACCTTGATTTTCCTACAGAGAAATTTTGCAATCATTCCAGCTTTTAAATTTTATCTCCTGCATTCCCTTTATCTATATTTTCTTCATATTTAATATATCATTTCTGGTTACTTGCCGGATGGATTTGTAAACTCAAAAAAGCTGACTTCAGATAATTGATTCTATTTTGCAGGTAGGCTGGAGCCCTTAAACATCTCACCGCAATTACGGGTGGTTTCTAGGTGAGCGCCCTGACTTGCGTTTACCATCTAAACCAACCAACAAGTCAAACAACATAGGACATAACTGTCATCGAAGCAAGCAAAAGATAAAACAAATATATGTGTGGACGCTACTAATTATAAATAAAACCGACAGGCATCAACATACTAAAGATTTCTTGTGCCTGTATGATTGTAAGTCGCATGGCAGAGGAATGTGTTAGTAAGACTAGAACAACACGTGTTCAACCACGTGGCTTTCCCACAGAGGAATCAGCTCTCATGTCTGAGAAATCACCATGTGGCTAACACGAGGTTGGGAGAAATCACAAAATCTCAAGATGATATTTCTGGCGAATATTTCTTGACAACGTTATCGTCACCTTTTTGATATTGCACCAATCTAAGTATCAAACCAGAGGCGTAGAGTTAACTCCCTTTTCCTATATGCCAAAGGTTGGGACTACTCTGCGGCCTGTGGGGGTTTATGACTTGTGTGAATTTTGGATTAATAAATCAGTTACATCCTAACCTACACTTTCGTTTATACCTAACTCTCATAGGGCCTTAGGTCGTTCAATTTCCAAAGTTTGCATCACTGTATCTTGAACATACTTGGTGGAAGACCACCTGGGAACTTCTGAAGGCATTTACATATATACTTCCCAGGTTAAATGGCAATCCTTGAAGTGACGCGTGAAATCATACGAACCATGTCATTAAATATCAATTCCTTGTTGAATGCAAAGAGGATGCTGTGATAGGAACTTTAGTTATTTCACTTGCTTGGTGCCAATTGTTGGGACAACTGTTCGTTTAGGCATAACTCGGCGTCAATTGCCACCATTAAAATTATGTATGATCATCTTTGATTTCTTTACTGATGCTCATGCATGCACACATCTGCTCTGCTTTTAATTATTAGTTTATTCGTATGCTACATTCAGCAAAATCACAAACATATAACATTCTCTTTTTCTTTTTGTGGTCATGTCATTAAATTGTGTATAAAAGCTCAAAAATGCTACCTTCCATTTCCAAATCATAATGAAAACTTTGCAAAGCCAGAAACCACTTTGACATTAAGTAGAATCTAACATTCTCCTATAAGCTTATTAAACCATAAGACTTAAGGGAATTTCCCCTATAAGTGGAACGTTCTGTCTTGTCTCTTTTCCTGCACACAGGGAAAATTGAATTTTTGACCCTGACGTTATGAAAATCATGTCTATACCCACCCATACCAAGAAGTTCCACGTCCTACATCAATTTTTGGAATAAACGTATCGGAGTCTGATCTAACAAGATAAGACAAGAAAGGAAAACAGAGTTTCTTATCCATATGCTTGAACTGACATACCTATGTCAAGAAGGAAATATGTGGCAGTATTACAGCCCCCCCCATTTCTTTTTTTTCCCCTAGTAAACTACCATATTTCTTATCTTGGTTATTTTGTCCTTGCTCTAAGGTTCCCAGTAACTGACTTCTTTTATAATATTTATTTGGATTAATGTCAGTCTCAATATAATTTACAAATGTTTTTGTTCACTAGTCTCAGATTAGATTAAACAGGAGCTGATGAATAGAACTGGAAGGGAGAATAACCCTCTTGGTAGAATACAACCATCGGTACAGTTTGTCCCAATTATCCTCGTCTAATTTAACTTACGAGAATAGTGCTAATAAATTTGATATCAATTGATCATCCTTAAAATATTAGTGAAGCAAGTAAGATTCCAGCATCGTAATCCAAGAGAGTATATATATATATATATATATATATATATATATATATATATATATATATATATATCTATATATAATATATGGTATGCAAGGGTGTGTGTGTGTGTGTGTGTGTGCGCTACATACACCTTGACATGCATTGAGCAATTTCAGACCAAGCTTGGTGTACATATAACATAGCATTGGGGAAAGAGTACTGCAGGGGCAAGACATCATTGGCACCAATGGGGGTGTGTGGGGATGGGGAGGGAAAGGGGTGAAAATAAAAAATAACTGAAAAAGACAGATACTAGTGTCTAAACCAAGTTTTTGAGGTTGCTGAGATTAATAATGACATTCCCAACCCCCTTCAAGTCCAAGTTCAGCCCCAATAGGGAGGGGGCTTGAAAACAGGTAGGAAGGGATGATGTAAAAATAACCGAAAATGACTGATCAAACATAGTTTTCGAGGTTACTGAGACGAATAGTGACATTCCCAATGCCTTTCAAGTCAAAGTTCAGCCAAAATTGGGATAGTGGTGTAACGGGGTGGGAAGGGGTGACATGTAATAATAACCGAAAACAACAGATATTATTGTCTAATCTATAGTTTTTAAGGTCACTGAGATGATTAGTGACACTCCTGATGCCCTGCAAGCCCAAGTTAAGCCCCAATTGGGGTGGGAAGGGGTTTGCATGTAAAAGGAATTTAAAATTACACATATGTGTGTCTAAGCTGTAGTTTTCGATATCGCTGAGATGAACTTGACACCCTCGAGGCACTTGAAGTCCAAGTTTAGCCCCTCTGTGAACTTTTTCATATGATTTTTTAGGCACTATCTGCCCAGCTTTTGAGTGAAGATAAGGGTGCGTAAGTGACACTTTTTTCTCATTTTTTTTTTCTTTTCAGTGATTGGAACCTTTTTTATGTGCCGATGAGGCGAACTTTCTTTTTAGCTTTTTATTTGTACTGACTTGTTTACGACATTTATTATTATTTTATTAATGAACCCCTTTTCTAATTTCATGTTTGATACATGAGAATTATTATGTTTGTTTTTGTTGACATATTTATAAAATGTATCACTAATCTGTTTATGTCATTTACTATTATTTTATTTTGTGATGTATGTTGCTAAGAGCCAGTTCTCGTTTTGGCAGGAACTCCGTTGATCTCACTCTATCGGCCTCTGTGAGCCGAATTATTACCAGTTTTGATCATTCATAATGGTGTTGAACGTGTTGAAGAGGCTGATTTATTTACTGCATGACTATTCAATTTTTGTGGAATTAATATGTCGTAGTTTTGTCGAAAAGTGTCTCGTTTTGCTTATCATTTGTGGGAATTGTTCAGTTACCTGGATAATGTTTCAAACAGTCCGTTTTCTATGTTCGATTCCTGAATAACAAGATGTTGGCCTTTTTTCTTTTTTTCATTTGACTTCTTAAATCTAGCTGTTTCGGATAGTTAGTCTTGCTTTTCTTTTGAGAAATAAAGTATATTTATGTAGTTCATTCAGAGTTTCAGTGCCCAAACTAACTTTTGTAAATGTCTTGTGTCTGGATTAGAGATTTCATGTGGGTCACGCTAGCATATTCAGTGTTCGTGCCTCCTCTGTGGTTTACATACATACAGACATATATAATATATATATATATATATATATATATATATTATATATATAATAATATATAATATATATATATATATATATATATGACAGGTAAAAATGTTCTGTAACAACAGAATTCCATCTAATGAATTCCATAAATATTTTTATGGTGGGGCTCCTTTTATTAGAGAGAGAGAGAGAGAGATATATATATATATATATATATATATATAGTATTATATATATATATATATATATATATATATATATATTATATATATATATATATATATATATGTAGTTATATATATATATATTATATATATATTATATATATATATATATATATATATATAGTGATGCATATATATTAAAGTGTGTGTGTGTGTGTCTTCATTTTTAAGGTATTATAACGGAGTACTGAGAAGTCGTAGACAGCCTGGAAGCAAAACGAAAAGTGTCTATAGTTCGAGAATCAACTCATGACACACTATATATTTTATTTACTCGACAATTTACTTTTACAGCAAAAAGCGTTGACCGTTTAGTGGTAAGGTATCGATGGAAAACAAGAAAAAACTGAATGTTTTTATTTAATATACAATATGATGTCACCATTTAAAGATAAGATTGGGTGCCGATAAACTTCCTCCACATTTAATGTTTATTCACTGATAATATAGTTGGCACGTGTCACCTTCACAAGTAGCTCATTGAAATTTCTTCAGATATTCCTTCACGGGTAACTTTTACATGAGCGACTAAAGATATAGAATCATTCGAGGCGCAAAGAGATACGAATTTGATCTCCACACGTGGGATTCGCTTTATTTCTCTTCCATTAAAAGAAACGATTAATCTTTTTCGGTAATTAGGCATATGTTGCCTCCTGTCATTATTGTCATTTGGTGGAAACTATAATATTTGCATAAATGTTTGTTTTGCATTTTAAGTGTTTTTCATATCTCAAAATATTCATTAAAGAACGAAACTAGCTTCTCTACCTTCAGTCAAGTCTAGACTCACTTGATAAAATACGGTCTTTATGCTATCATAAAAAAATTGGCCATTCCTCGTAATTATCACTTTAAGGTCATTTTCGTATTTCAAATCAATTAAGTGTTTTTCCTTATAAATTCTCGTACGTTGTAACAATGAACTTGCAAACAAAGGCAACGTATATTCATATAAATCAGGGTTAAGAGTTCATCAGTTAATGATACATGACAGTAATTTCAAGAAGTAAACATCAAGAGTAGTAAATTTCATCGACAGTCAGTAAGTAAAAAAAAAAAAAAAAAAAAAAAAAAAAAAAAAAAAAAAAAAAAAAAAAAACATTGGGAGAATTTACTGTGTGGAGTTCCTCAAGATTTATGGGTGGCTATTTGATGTTATTCTACAAATATAAGATATATTCTGGTAATCTTGTTTTTGTTGGTTTATTTTTTCGTCATGAAAGTTTTAATTTTAAATGATTTAATCACTGATTGTAAGGATAAAAAATGGAGAGCATGCTCTCACACCTTAAATTAGATATAAGAGAGAGATCATGCCTCTTTTTATTTTATTTTATTTATATTTTTGTTCGGCAATTGCAAACAAAACAAAAAATTAATTAGATGAAGATGAATTTTAAAGGACGTCACAACTACACAAAGACATACCAGTTAATTCATAAAGATCCTTTTGTAACGTTAAACAGCCTTTGAGATTTCCCCCAAAGAGGTCTTCAAGATATAATCTCAGAGTTCAAGGGTTTCGGTCTCATAAAATGTAGACCATAAAGGCTTCATGGTCTTTGTGCCGAGACGAAATGCCAAGGATGTTGAGTACAAATTGTCACTGGAACTTGGTACAGGCAGAATGAAAAAGATTTTCATGAATTTATTATGAGTTAGGAAACGATTTCACAGTTTAAACTTATCGTTATTGATTTATTCCGACCTACTTAATGAACTGAAAAACTACAGTGGGTAGACTTATTCCTCTTTCAAATATATGAAGTATATATTTGTGTTCTTCTATTTCCCTAAGTACTCGAACATCCGATTCTTTCATTCTATTTAGAATATATGTGCATTTAACTCTAATGCTATATCCATTCGGCAGTAGGAAGTGCATATTGGTTCATTTGAGAGAAATTTGACTGCCAAGGAAAAACGTAGTTAATATGTTAATCATTAATTTTCTTTCGTGATAATCGACCTTAGATTTAGTAGTTAATTACGACATCATAAAGTCTTCCAGGTTACAAGTGTTTTAATAATAATAAAAAAAAAGTCATTCCTAATTTCAAAATCTGAAAGCCTTGAATCAATCTTAATTTCTAGTAATCTCTTAGAAACCTTAAAAAGAAGGAAAGAGAAAGAAAACGCGCAAACAGAAAAAAATAGTTTTAGATAAAACTTGGGCAAAGGATTGCCCAAATCCTTTCCAAGAATCAGCTGGCATACTTTTTATCTTTTGGGGTAACCAGCTTTAGGCATGTTGCAATTGTTTAAGCGAGAAAGAGAGAGAGAGAGAGAGAGAGAGAGAGAGAGAGAGAGAGAGAACCCACACATGCACACACACACACACACACACACACATATATATATATATATATATACTATATATATATATATATATATGTGTGTGTGTGTGTGTGTGTGTGTGTGTGTGTGTGTGTGCACACACACTACACACACACACATATATATATATATATATATATATATATATATATGTGTGTGTGTGTGTGTGTCGTGTGTGTGTGTGTGTGTATGTATGTATGTGTATATGTATATATATATAATATATATATATATATATATATATAGTATGTATAACTGAATCACGAAAGTTAGGAACGTGATAAATCCATAAATAAAGATAAATGCCACGAAGGAAAAAATAAACGAAGGAGTCTGCAAGATCTTTCGACTTAAAAGTCCTTTACTGAGCAGAATACTGACAAAAAATACGAGAAAAGACAATACAAGAAGGTTCGTATAACTGACAGATAAGGATTATAAAGGGATTAGTACTTAGAATCCGACACACCTGGAAGATAAGAAACCTTCCCAAACAAGCATAAACAAAGGGTACAATTAAGGTTTAAGACAATCATCTCAGATACAATCTCCAGACAATTAAAGGATTATAGGTGACAGCTATTCGGAACCTGGTAAACAAAACCATATTCACAAAACATGACAGACATACATTACAATAAAATTAATAACTTTAAGGCAACTGATTTTTATTTAAGTAAGTAATTATATCTTTGAGGTCATTCTTAAACATGTTACAGATACAAGGGTCTAAATGAAAAAGACCACGACTAACATTGAAATTACAATGAAAAGTAAGTTGTATTAAAGCAGATTCTAAAAAGATTTCGTGATAGGACATCTCTTGACCGTGCAATTACTGAACTGTCAATCCAATTAATTCGGTGGTTGTTTTCACTTAAATGAATAAATATGCATTAGATTTTTGCCAGTTTTTATAGAGTATTTATGCTGGCTTAGCCTTACTTCTAAGCCTTTGCTGGACTGTCCGAGATAGAATGAGGGACAATCCATACATGGAATTTTGTATATATTATGTTGTTGCTTTCTCTGGGGCCATTATTTATTAACATTCTTTTTAGTGTGTTATTATAGGAAGAAACAAGGTTGACATTAAAAGCTTTAACAATGGTTTAATGGTTTCAAAATCCGTTAAAATAAGGCAAACTGAGAATGTTCTTAGAATTTTCTTTCTGTGTGTTATTTTCAGTATAAAATCTTTTTGTGGGCTTTATTATAACAAATGTCTAATATATGTGAAGGATAGCATAAATCTTCCCTATTTTTCTTATGTATTCAATTTCTTGATCCAAATATTGTGGACTGACAATTCGCAATGCTCGTAAAAACATAGAGGAAAAAATTGATATTTTTATATTAAGATGGTGGCCTGAGAAGAAATGAACATAAGTTAAGTTGTTAGTCGGTTTCCTATAAATACTGAATTTACATTGAAATGGTTCTGTATGTATCAAAACGTCTAAGAAAGGGAGGCAATTGTCTTTTTCTAATTCTAGAGTAAACTTAATCGATGGTACCTGGTTATTTAATTTAGAGAGTAAATCATTTACATCAATACCGACAGAAGAACAGCTAAACAATCATCAACGTAAACGATACCACTTTACAGGAATATGAATGATATTAGGTAAGTAGCGTTTTTCAAGAATTCCATATACAGGTTTGAGAGCAATGGTGATAAAGGATTTCCCATTGCAATGGGAAATCCTTTATCACCATTGCTCTCAATGAACTAACTCAGCATGAATTACCTCTACCTATAAGTCACATTATTTCACTCACGAGTTTGTGTATTTGTGATTGTAAGTTTATATTCAATGGTGAATTTTATCAACAAATTTTTGGCATGGCAATGGGAAATCCTTTATCACCATTGCTCTCAAACCTGTATATGGAATTCTGTATATGTATGTCTGTCATGTTTTGTGAATATGGTTTGTTTACCAGTTCCCAAGTTGCCGAATAGCTGTCACCTCTAATCCTTTAATTGCTGGAGATTGTATCTGAGATGATTGTCTAAACCTTTATTGTATACCCTTTGTTTATGCTTTGTTTAGGAAGGTTTCTTATCTTCCAGGTGTGTCGGATTATAGGTACTAATCCCTTTGATATCCAATCCCTATCTGTAGCATGATACGAACCTTGCTTGAT
>NC_087216.1:59517447-59522447 GCF_015104395.2 Macrobrachium nipponense
AATCAAAGGGAGTCCTTTCATCTTGATGTCTTTCTGGATGCTGAGACATAAGTGTGGTTTCACTGCTAGACTTCATGATAAAAGTAGAAAGGAAGAACACTGCGTAGGTAACAGGAATTTTTACGTCAAAATACTCGGCTAATCTTGAGTACGGTTTGTTTACTTTATTATTTTATAGCACTCTAGTTTCAGGGAGGTTAGAGGAATGATATATAACGATTCCAGAAATTTGGAATAATAGATTTTGGACAGGCTATTGAGTAATAATCATTTGCCATAACTCCTTACAGGAAGAACTTACAGTACTACTTTGAAGATTAGGAGAAGACATACACCCTACATCTCAGAATACACTTTAACCAAACATTCATTATGGAAATGCTATCTTTTTGCCTGTGAATATGATTTCGTTTTAATTCTCTGTTATGATTGGAATTCATCTGAAACCTGAATTAGGTAACTTTATTCGTTCTTTCCGTGTCCCCCCACCAAAAAAACACGAATAAGCTATCAGAGCGCATTGCAGGTACGAAAAAGGGCATTCCTTTTTAGAAGAGATGGTTTATTCAGTTCCTGAAAAATAACGTTGGATGACAAAGCAGTGAGGAATTAAATCAAATATCCTAAAGAGCAACTGGATGTTGCACAAGTAATATGTAATCCCCAAAGGAAAAAACATTTAGACTTTTGAATAGAAGGAGATGAAACCAATTACACTATTCTAATGCTTATCGATCCTTCAGCGAGATCAACTATACTCCCTTCGGGTACTTATTCATAGTCATAAGTCTTTTGAAAATTCCTGATATTGGTTGGAACCTCGTGGCTCCAAGAATGATCTGTCACATAAAACAGATATTTCTGAATCAGTCGGAAAACGTTATTATCGGGAGATTAGGAATGAATTGGTTCTTTCCAATGGAATCTTATAAAAGATCAGTTTTAGTAACATTTCGATAAAATAATCCTTTGACTCAAAGAACTTCCGAAGGAAGGTATTAGTAATCATTTTGTGTTCATTTCATTTAATAATTGAAAGGAAGAGAAAAATAAATAATTACCGTTATGGCGCAGTTACTTAGGGTTGACTCTATGATACTATTAATAAATAAGTAGATTTTGTAGAAATATCCGGGATTGAATGTCTTCACTGGAATATATATATATATATATATTATATATATATATATATATATCTATATAATATATATATATATGTATATATAATATATAATAAATATATAGATATATATATATATGTTATATATATATATATATAGTATATATATATATATATATATATATTATATTAATATATATATATATATATATTATTAGCTATATACTATATATATATATATATATATATATATATATATATATGTATATATATATATATATATATATGTATATATATTTATGATATTATATGTTTATATATGTACTATATGTATATATGTATTAAATGTATTATATATATATATATTATATATGATATATATATATATAATATATATATATATATATTGTATATATATATATATATATATATATATATATATCTTATATATATATATATATATATATATATATATATATATATATATAGTATATATATATATATATATATATATATATATATATATATATATATAGTATAATATATATATATATATATATATATATAGTATAAAATGAAAACTTATATTAGTTTTCTATTGGCACATAAGTAGCATTCGTAGTGATACCCAAGAATTAAGGTTTTCCCTGACATATAATCCATTTTGTTAATGCATAAATACACGTCAGAGATACTCATAATTATTACCAACGAGAACTGATATTAGTTTATTGTTTATGTATTGACTTGGTTTTATTTAGTTTGATATATTACCGCTCAGGTCTTACTTGAAAATATATGTTGAGTGACGGTAATATTCGTAAATAAGAAGACATATAAAACTTCTATATACAAGTTTATTCTTTATATTCGTATTCGTAATAAATAAAGCTGCCGCTTTTTGAAGGAGTAAAATGAAACACATCGTCGTGATCCGACCTCCAGCTTACTCGGGACGAGAGCAAGATTTTCCCCTCACGCATAAGTTGTAAACATTATACTCCTAAGTTTAAACGTTAATGAAAACGTGCTAAATAATACAGTTCCATAAAGCCTTGTTTCACCCACGAAAATTAAAGTAAATGCACTATATTTTATTGTAATTAATTTTGTGTACTGTTTAACATCCACTTTATTTATTTTTTACAATTTCATTCATGTATCTTTAACTCCGTTAGAAACTCCTTTTTCAGACCTTTTAAGGCTCTCCCGTAGACCTTTCCTACCCCCAACACAACAACAACAACAACAAAAACAACAACAACAACAACAACAAAGTAGTTTGTAGCCTTACTACCCGAGTAAGTGAAAATAGTTTTCTCCGATATAGTAAATTAATTGGATACCGTAATTTGTTAATTAACGGCATATTCACAAATACTGTATTATCTTTATGTGGGAGGCGCTCCTCCTCAACAAAATTTAGATTGTACATAGAATGTCTATCTTTGAACAAATATATTTATATACATATATTTTAGATATTTTTATATGAAATTTATTTTTAACTTTTCTTTTTTTTATTTAAATTTATTTCGGTGTCAGTAACCTAGATGTTGTGACGCCAGTTTTAATAGACACAATCAATCAATCACAAATGCTCCCGAATATTTTCAAACCATTGCATTGGCTCCATTTGTAACCTGTATTTTTTCTTCTTTATATCATGATGCCACGAAACGGAATTCGCTCTTCAACGAAGCAATGCCACCTAATGTTTTATAATGAAGCATTGAAAATAAGTATCTCTCTCTCTCTCTCTCTCTCTCTCTCTCTCCAGTGTAAGACTAGGGAATCACTTGCAGTATAATAAAGAGCAGAATACCAAAGAATGTGGTATTCTTTGACCACATTGCGAGGATGTTTATCCCATAAAGCATTTAGGCCGTCAAGTACAAGGTAGAAAGGTAGAGATATGAGGAAAATCCCTTTTAGACCGATGCCCAATATCCTTTTAGAGGGAACCGATAGGTGGCCTTTGTGTTTGGTCATTAAGGTCCATTAAACATTGGTAGACATTTCCCGGGTAAAATGTTTACGACCAATAATTTCAGCTATGAGAGAGAGAGAGAGAGAGGTATGATTATTTAGCATTATTCCGAAGTATTCTACTTTGCTTTTATGAAACAACCCAACAGATGGTAGGACACATGATTACCCTCCGAGTTTTAATTTGAATATAATGTAAGGTATCCACACTTTATGGAAATGTCAACTCACGTTGGTTGCAAAAGGATTCACATTGAGCGAATTGATTTATTAGACCACGGAAATAGAGCCTTTGCGTAATTTGTTGGTTTGACGACTTATTTTTCAATAACCTGCGTTTCAAAATGGCTGTATGGTTGGACATACGAATATATTTATATTTCCTTAGACACAATAATATATATAGTGTATAATGAAGATTGAGGCAATACGATGTAATTCACAGTCTACTTGCTAATGTAGTCACTGAGCCGGTCCAGAATCATAACTTGGATTACCATGAGAATTCTAAGTGTGTACACACACACACACACACACACACAGACACACACACACACACACACACACACACACACACACATATATATATATATATATATATATATATATATATATATATATATATATATATATATTACCTCAGGAAAACCGAAGACACATGATGAGATAAACAGGAGTTATTTGCTAAGAAACGTTTCGCACAGGAATTTTGTGCATCATCAGTCTGTTAAAATAAGAGTACATTTTAAATTAACAAAAACAAAATACACCTAAAAATTAAAATCTAAAATTTTAAATTTAAACATTATATTTTGAAAATTAGTATAATACTTAAAAGATAAACGTGAAAAAAAGAACATTAAAACTTAACCACTGAAACACCAACCATTCGCTTGCAAAGGAGGAGAGAAAATGAATAGAAATGGGATTCAGGTCAGAAGGAAAACTGCCAGGTATAGTGGAGATGATGAATTACCGCCATTCATTGAAGGAACAAGTCTTTTGATAAATAATGAGTCAAATGTTAAATACTCATGAGTCCTTATTGTAACCTAAAATGGAGAAGTGCTGTTTCTTGACTTCTATCTTACAATTGATGGCATGATTCTTGATATTTGAATGCTCTGGTCTACTTAATCTCTGGCCAGTTCCTTGACAAGAAGCCCTCTTTGAATACTACTCGAGAGGGATTCCTACTCCCTACTAGCATAAGGAAAAGCCTGAACCAAGACGACATGGTATTACTAAATAATACCACACCGGATACGACCACCGAACAAGACATCCCAGATTAATAAACAGCAGAACCAGCCTACACCGGGAATAACGTTACGCAACAGCACCCAGACAATGACAATTCGGCAAGAAGTGACGTCATGCAACCGCCTCCTCCAACCAACGAGAATCCTGCAAGGAGAGGCGCCCTTCCCTTACGACGATCTGAGCAACTTCTGCAGCGTCCTCATAGGACCCACCTCTGATCATGAGGTATCCGCTAACTGAGCCACATAGCAAATCAGAATTCGTCGCTAAGGACCCCATGCTGTGCAGCAGACTACTTATATAATATACTGTAGGACTCCCGCAAGAATTTCAGTCCCACAACACCTGCCCGACGATGTCGTCCTGGGTTTAAGGATGAAACGTTGCAGGAAGAGAGAGAGATGAATCCAAAATTGAGTCATTTAGTATCTTTTGTCAATTAGGATCCAATTTGTACTGCATTTTGTATAATATATTCAGTTTGACAAATAGCACATTTTTGACATTATTATTGTTATTATTATTATTATTATTATTATTTTTTTTTTTTTTTTTTTTTTGCTCTATCACAGTCCTCCAATTCGACTGGGTGATATTTATAGTGTGGGGTTCCGGGTTGCATCCTGCC
>NC_087216.1:59531966-59541966 GCF_015104395.2 Macrobrachium nipponense
GAAATTGCATCATTAACTGAAAGTCCACATGGCTACTATAATTTTTTTTTTGGGGGGAGAGGGGATAACCACAGTCATCCAATTCGATTGCATGGTTTCTATAGTGTGGGGTTCCGGGTTGCATCCTTCCTCCTTAGTAGTCCATCACTTTTCTCACTTTGTGCGCTGTTTCTAGTAGCATCTTCTTAACCTCCTTATTTCTATTTTCAGGTCTTGATACTTATAAATTTTTTCTCTATCTTTCTCATCTACTCAGGCGTCCATTGGCAATGCGACATCAATGAGTGATACTCTGCTTAATTTTGTCAATCAACGTCATGTCTCGTATATTGGCAAATATCGCCCTATCTGTTCTGATACCATAGTCCCAGAGGATCTTTGCCTGATCGTTTTTTCATCACTCCCTTAGGTTGGGGCGTTCATACCAATTCTCACTGTTGTTCCTTGCGCAGGCTGCAGTAGAGGGCTTTTGTACTGAATCATGCCTTTTTTTGTACTGGTTCTGTGCATGTGCCGGATATTTGATTGTTACGTGGTTTAAGATCTTGTTTTTCATATTGTACTTCAGTGCATAAGTGTGAGATATTATTTCCACCTTTTATTCTTTGGACATCTCTGGTTCTTAGGTTCTGATCTTGTGCCGTTCTTAGCCCATTATATCCCAAATTTTTTCTTTTCTAAATTACAAATTTTTTTGTAAAAATTGGCTTTAATAAAGGCCAAATGAGACACCAAACCATGTTATATATTTCTATTAAGCTTATTAAGCGTGATATAAGCTGTCCTCTTATGAGGACACTGGGAGGATGAGTAGTAACTAGGAATGATTATAAGAAATGGTTACAATAAAGATATTGAACAATATTGTCAATATAACATTTTCCAAAATAGCAGCAAATCATTCAGAGCTACATGTTACAAAGACTAATCATAAATCATATAAATTTCTCTAAAAAAATCAGATTTCTCTTTCGAAAATAATAATCAATGAATGAAATTATCTGAAACCACAAAAAATTTTCTTTCCAAAAAATCATATATCTTGTTTGGAAAATTGTAGAACAATGAACTAAATAAATTAGATTATTTAGAGTAAACAAAAGATCTCTTTTCAAATAATTTCAGATTTCGCCTTTCAAAGATTGTAAAGACAGCGGGCAGAATGAATGAAATTACCTGGGGAAACTAGTTCACATTATAATTTGTAAGTTCTTATGACTTCTGATGATATGGAGCGAAGCATTTCACACACATAGTTAATGGTACTGCCTTTATTTACTCGCATGCTAGCTAGATATGGCTCTTGTGGATGCATGGATTGTTTATCGGATGGTGAATGAGCAGGAAGACATTGATTTGCTGGAATTTAGGAGATTAGTCTGTGTCCCTTACCTGAAACTGGCAAGTGCTACATTATTAACAGGACGACCTTGTAAACCTTTGGTATCCCCTACAAAAATGTTCAATATGTTCTAGGCTTTGAGTTGCAAGACTTGTTTTGGCACCTATGCTGCAACAATAGTTTTTTTTTTATTATATGGCCTTTGCCATCCTATTTCACATCAGACATTTTTGTACGGGATACCCAAGGTTTACGAGGTCGTCCTGTTGATAATGTAGCACTTGCCAGTTTCAGGTAAGGGACACAGACTAATCTCCTAAATTCCAGCAAATCAATGTCTTCCTGCTCATTCACCATCCGATAAACAATCCATTCATCCACAAGGCCAGTACCATTTTTTGCCTCTTATTGACACGGAGTATTTTGCAACTAGCCAATCATGGTGGTCCACCCCACCCATATTTTTGTTAGTTATTGATGGCATTTGGTTGAGGGACTCCTTCCTTGGTCTTAGAACCCTTTACCCAGCGTTGGACTTTGGCAAGTTGTTCAACTGAATCAAAATTTGTTCCCACTGTCACACATTTGTTATCAAATCATTTGACTATGAGTATTTCTTCATCCGTGTCGAGTCTGTAATCATATGACCCTCTTTTTCAATTTTTCATGTCTTTGTCCGACTTCATTGGACAATTTTTCAAGCAGTTTTCCCTCATGGTTCCTGTAGCCGGAAATCCTAAGTTTCTTAGGTGCATTAGTAAGTCGTAACCAGTAAAATAGTTGTCAAAATATACTGAATGAGACTCAATTCTCAACACTTCTTAGCAACGTTTCCTTTTCTACAGGATCAAGCAGGTTCCAACATCCCAGTGTCTTTAATGAGGACACTCACTTTCCCATGATTTAACAACATTATATAATGTTCATAGTAACTTCATATACCAATTATATAGAACACTGTCCTTCAAATTATATATACAATTTATAATATTGAGTTAAAAACTCCATTTTAAAAGGAATATATTGCAATGAAATTTCATTAATTGAAAGGTAGATTTCATAAAAATCTTTTTACTTCATAACATTTCTTTGGGCGGCTGTGGCGCCTTGAAAGAAATTACAATGGGAGGTTCGGATTTAAAGTGTCCAAAAGAGGATTAGAAATCAGATTAAGGGTAACAGAATAGGAGAAAAAAACATTTTTCTTAACTCTCCTCAACATAGGAAACTGGGAGCTAATTTAGTATTGCTTCTGTTACCTTCTTGAGTTCTCCTCTCTGTAGCCATTGCAATGTTTCATCGCTGGCCAGTTCTTCAGTCAGTCTTATGTACTGCCCGTGCATTGGTTTGTTGTGCCATTCCTCCGTTGTGTTAGTCATTCTCTTGTCTCTGTATTTCTGGGTTTTCTTCTACTTTTATCAGTTCTTCCTCCCATCCGCTCCTTAGCTACTTGTCTTCGCTGGTTTTCAGATATTGCCCCAGTGCTCCGCTCTCGATATTGACTCGGTCCTTTATGCTTATTAGCCGTCTCCCTCCTTCCTTTTGTGTTAGTTATAGTCAGTCCGTATTTGCTCTTGGGTGTAGTGCTTTGTGTAGTGTGTGTTTCTTAGTTTTCTGGTTCTATGCTGCGGAGTTCTGCCTCTGTCCATTCCACCACTCCTGCTCTGTATCTGATTACTGGTACTGCCCATGAGTTTATGGCTTAGAGCTTATAGATTTTGTAATCTTGAATTCTTGGAAGATAAATTTTAAATTATTGACAAAATAGGCGATTCATGGCGTTATCCTTCATATTTTTTTGGAATTATGAAAGAATAATGCAAAGAATATATATTGCAATCCAACCACAGCTAATACAGAACTTAAGAATACTCTCTGTTTATCTTTTCACCCTAATTTCATTTCTGCAATACTGATTCTAAAAAATATTGATATTAATTTAGTATATTAATATAACAATACTTTAAGAAATGTGTTGAGAACAGTCCGCCCAATTCAAACAATATTGTATAGAGTATCACTTGTAATGATTGTAATAAGATTTATATTGTCAAAACATCAAGAGGATTAGAAAAAAAATTTTCCTGACACATATATGCTCTTGCAAGAGGCCTAACAAACAATGACTATGGCATTAACGGGGATAAGTCATCTAAATATAATCTGCAAGGCCAACGACTATCAGAAAATAAATCTTGAAACCGTGTTCACTGAAACCACATGCACCAGGAATTTTAACTTCAACCTGGATTATCCCTTGATCCTCTTTGCCTGTCCTTTCTGTTTGGAGAACATTCTGCCCGAATCAAGAAACTGTAACTCTGTCCAACACTATTCAGTTTTGTATAAAAAGCTCTGTAAACTATTTCTGTATTCAGTGTGAACTTGAAAATGCAAAATAAAGTATGAAGGTGATCGCTCCAATTCCCGGTTTTCACTCGCCTTCTTACGTGGATTTTATGACATACATAAATACATACATAAATACACAGACGCACACACATGTATTATATTATATATATATATATATATATATATATATATATATATATATATATATATAAGAGAGAGAGAAAGAAGAGAGAGAGAGAGAGAGAGAGAATTTTATGGGCCATAAATTTCCTTAACTTTACTTGTGTGTAACATGAAAATATGATATACAGAGCGTGAAAGTACACCAACTACATCAATTTGATATAAAGGGTGTGATTGTATGATTGTACGCTATAAGTATCCAGCTAATAAGGGCCAATATATCATGACTAAACTGGGTAACATCTAAATATTTTAAGAAACGTGTCTATTCAAGGAGGCAAGTTCTGTCAGTCCGCAAGGAGAGAGAAACACCATGACAAGCGAATGAATGACGGGGCAGAAGAGATTTGAAATATATAAAGTCCTTGTCACATGATTTTTAAATGGCCCGGGACAGTGAGTTTTCTTTCATTAAACACTTTCATTAAACGATCGTGAACGATTCTTAAAAGGTGGTACGTCGATTTATACGTCCTATTTGATTATTTCTTTATAACTAGTGACGTGATCAAGCTATTTTCCTTCGTTTTTTTCAATAAGTGAAACGTGAACTATTTTAGGATTGTCTAGCTGTGAAATTGAAAGAGTATTCGAATATGTGAAAAGAATGCTTCAAAGAGAAGAGATTCACTATTTACATAATACGTTTGCTCTCTCTCTCTCTCTCTCTCTCTCTCTCTCTCTCTCTCTCTCTCTCTCTCTCTCTTTGTAAGTAGGGCAAACAAATACATAATGCAGGAGAATAGGAAGCCGTAATCCGACGTAATACTTCATAATAGTAATGTACCGTTTATATAAAGAGATGAGTTTATGTTCTATCCTACCAAATTGATGCGTTTAGTAGAGTAGACGGAAAAAGTGCAATTTTTCTCTCTTTGGAAATGAGAGAGAAAAAATGGTGATCTTTTCAGCATGATGTTCCGTCAAAAATATAACTGACGGCAACTCGATGACATGAATTTTTCTGTGAAAGTGTCGCTTTTATGTACAATGTCATTTAGTAACCTGACAAGGTCAAAGAAAAACGATTTTACAATGAATACCGTTTACATTCGTGTATATTTTTTAAAATTTCATTCTTATTTTATTTTTTTTCCTTATTTCACACATCTACTGGTTACTGTGTATAATTCCCCAAAAAGAAAATAAGTGCTGATGCGGAAAATTTGAAAGGTATTTAGTTTTGGTTATGCTCTGTTTTTAAAGGATAAACTTTTCTTCAAACAGAGAGAGAGAGAGAGAGAGAGAGAGAGAGAGAGAGAGAGAGAGAGAGAGAGAGAGAGAGAGAGAGAACAAATATAAAAAGCAATCTTTTAGGTTTAGGATTTTTAATCTCTCTTGCTTGATATTTTTTCCCAGGAACTCTACTTCATTTATTGCAAAATGAATTAAAAAATGCCTAAGGGTATTCAATGTAATGGAAAAGGACTACATCCTTTATTTCATAAATTCGAATATGACAAAAAAGACATAATGCCTAAGTATGCGACCTACACTTCTACACTTCTTATGGATTCCATGTGATTATTTCTTCAGTACCATCTATTAATTAACCCTATAACGAATTAGTCTTAATTTTCATTTATCTCCCCTGTCCACTTCCAACAACATATTTTCATTTTGTTTTTCTGACTGCTTAAAAGTTTTCATAAAACTATTTCCATTTCGCAAAATGTGGACAATGCCGTCTGAACACCGCCAAATATATATATATATATATATATAGTATATATATAATATATATATATATATATATATAATTATTATATAGAATACAGAATACATTAATTTTACTGAATGTACATTGCAGTAAGGAAATTCCAAATTGTTCAGGAATGTACTAATCAGTTGCTACCTTCATGTAATCCCATTTGCTCTATTCACTATTCTTTTTTTCTTATATACACTAAGTTGATGTTAAAAATGTGTTACATACACAGTATTGTGTACATGTAAATATGTGTATGAAACTATCTCAATAAGGGTTTCTTCTTTAATTCTAAAGTTGAAGTGAAATGATCTAAAAAAACATAACACAAAAAAGTGTGTTCCTCAGTTGGTTGGTATATATTCACAGGATCAGTGTTTCTTAACGCCTTCCAGAATAATAGTATTAGATATCTATTACTTTCTGCTTAAATTATACCTCCACGTCAAAAAGAAATGTTGAGTATTTTTGGTGACCATTTCTTAGCTTTAGGTTTTGATTTTATGACTCACAAGTTTCCCCTATCTGTTGAATTTAGATTTTCGTTTTCTGAAAACTACTGTGCCACCTTTGTCTGCCCGTCCACACTTTTTCCTGTCCGCCCTCAGATCTTCAAAACTACAGATGGCAGAGGACTACAAATTGGTATGTTGATCATCCACAATCAAATCATCAAACATACCAAATTGCAGCCCTCTAGTCTCAGTAGATTGCATTTTATTCAAGGTTAAAGTTAGCCATAACCGTGAGCCTGGCAACAATACATGCCAGGCCACCACTGGGCCGTGGTTAAGTATCATAGAACGCGGCTCAACAGCATTATACCGAGACCACCGAAATATAGATCTATTTTCGGTGGCTTTGATTAAACGATATACAGGAAACTATATTTCCGGCGCATTTTTTACTTGTTTACATTGACAACGAAATTATGCTTTTCTAAAAAAAAATTCTACTTCTTACTTCTGAAGAAGAAAAAAAAAACTCATAAATAAAGAAGAATTTTAGCGTTTGAAAAACGATTTTGTCAATGATCACCTTAACAGAAAAATAAACATGAAAAAATTCTTATTCCCGTAATTTTTGCCTTTAAGTTGTTCGGAAAAATTCTAGTAATCAAAAAGAAAAAAAAACCACATGGATATTTAGGAAAAATATAAATAAATAACCTGAAATTCGTATGGATCACACGTCTGTTCTGATACACTTATTGCATAGCAACTGACATTCCTGGCTTGTCACCTATTTTCTATTAGTTAATTATCTGCTGCAGTCGTTATACACGTACGAAGGCTCTCATTATCATTATAATAATATTACTTGCTAAGCAAATCCTAATTATAACATAGCATATCTTGGTAGGATTCACAATAATCTATTTATCAACGCTACAGTGTAACAGTTGAACCGAGGTGACCCTTGTGGTTATAGTAGAAGACAGTCATTCCTGAAGCAATTATAGCGAATCATAATCATTATGTACGATATCATTACTGCCGTTGGAAATCGAGATTTCCTCGCAAAATGTTTGGTAATCAAAAGACATTTATAAATTTCCGTGAAAATGGTAGCCGTCATTATCATTATTATACTAACATTTGTTTCCTGGTAATGTAGGATACTCGATCTGATAAAGAAAGTCTGTCTTTTGTGAGCTTCGCCTTTTAATGATGTCCCCGATACCTTTCTTGATTCAATTTCGAACAATCAGACGCACGAATATAATATATAATATAATATAATATGATATAATATAATATAATATAATAATATAATATAAAATATAATACATACTGATATATATAATATAATATAATATATAATATAATATATATAATATCATACATTATAATAACATATCATACATAACATACATCATACATACTACTAAGTAATGTTATTTTAAGAAGATTCTCTTCGTTCAAAAACTTTCTGACTAACTTCAGAAAGGTTTTCACTTTGAATAAAAGATAGGAACCCACCTGCTGGCAATCAAAACGCAAGCAAGCGTTTCAACAGTTATATAAATCTGAATGAAATGGAAATGTACAAAAATGACACAGACTCTCAGGGGACAAGAAAAAATAATAATTGAGGGAAGCGAAGACCTGCAATTCATCATGGAGCTGCTGAATGATGTCGTGTACATAACTGCAGGGTACGACCACATCCATCCATGGCGTTATATCCGTCGTATGACATCGACGTGAGTCATCACACATACAAAGAAACCTATTATCTTTATTATGTCGCCAGAAATATCTTAGCAGCTTTGACAAGGAAACTAAAGAAAAAGGTATAGGTCACTCTGATGACGTCTTTAAATAAACCATTTGGTTGAAGGTTTACGGAATTATCTGCTCATTTTTTATATTCTATTTATATTCTTTTATTAAAGGTTAGTGAGCGGACAACTAACTTTTAGTACACGTTTAGTAGATATAGTTTCTTTGTCTGTGATTTAAATAGTTTTTATGTTATCCGCTTTCGGAGAAATCTTTTCATTTAAGACTTGGTACAGAGAGAGAGAGAGAGAGAGAGAGAGAGAGAGAGAGAGAGAGAGAGAGAGAGAGAGAGAGAGAGAATTTCATATCAGTAAAACTCACTGAAATAAATTTACCGGAAATGCTTGCAAGAATGCTCTACCTACAGCTTGGAAAAACGTTATCATTATATTTATTCACAAGAAGGGAGACACAAAAGACCTGAAAAATTACCGCCCAATAAGTTTACTCTCAGTAATGTATAAAATATTTACAATGATCATGTTAGACCGAATAAAAAGACAGCTAGGCTTTAATCAACCAAGAGAGCAGGCAGGTTTTAGGAACGGGTATTCAGCAACTGACCATATCCATGTAATTAACCAGCTAAAGGAAAAACCAGCAAAGTATGACAACCCACTATGTATGGCATTAGTAGACTATGAGAAAGCTTTGGATCCTGTCAAAACTTCAAGTAATGAAAGCCCTACAAAAGCAAGGAACAGATGAATCTTATGTTAGACAACTTGAAGATATCTATATGGATAGTACAGCAATCCTAAAACTATAAAGACATTGAGAATTTTCCGGCTGAGAAAGGAGTTATAAAGGGAGACCCCATCTCTCCTAAATTATTCACAGCGTGCCCTAGAAGAAGTTTTTAAGAATTTGGATTGAGAAAATTTAGGAATTAATGTTAATGGGAAATACCTTAACAACTTAAAATTAGCAAATGACACATTTCTAATCAGTGAATCAGGGGAGGAATTACAAAAGATTATAGATCTGAATAAAAAATAAATGTAGGATTGAAAATGAATATGAGTAAAAGTAACATAATGTTCAATGAATATGCAGAGAAACAAATAAGGGGTATGGACAAAGCTCTAGAGATTGTTAAGGAATATGCGTATTTAGGACAGACAGTAAGTGTTTCCCCAGGACATGAGACGGAAATTAAAGAAGGATAAGCATGGGATGGAGAGCTTTTGGTAAACAAAAATGAGATTACGAAAAGTAAAATGCCACTTTCTATAAAAAGAAAAGTATTTAATCAGATGGTCTAACCAGTATTAACTTATGCATCAGAAACTTGGAGTCTTCCTAAAGCCATAGAACATAAGTTAGTTACAACTCAAACAGCTATGAAAAGAATAATGATGGGAATAATATTAAGATACAGAAAAAAAGCAACATGGATACGAGAAAAAACTAAAGCAGAAGATATTCTAACAAGTAAGAAGAAGAAATGGGCGTGGGCAGGACATATAATGAAAATGTCAGATAATAGATGGACGAAAAGAATAACAGAATGGGTCTCTAGGGAGTGCAAACGAAGCAGGGGAAGGAAGAGAAGAGGATGGATTAGCGAAATGAGAAAATTTGCAGGTATAGAATAGCACAGAAAGACCATAAATAGAGAGGAGTGGGGGCCTTTGTCCTGCAGTGGACTAGCACCGGCTGATGATGAGATATATATATATATAATATATATATATATATATATATATATATATATCTATAATATATATATATATATATATATATAAGACTTTGCCATTTCTTGATGTCCTGGTAAAACAACAAGAAGGACAGTTTTAAGACGACCGTTTATACGAAAGCAACGAACGCTGGCCGTTGCTTGAACGCACGCGGGGAGTGCCCGGACGCATATAAAAAGTCTGTCGTGAGTGCGGTATGTCAACAGAACCTTCACACACAGCTCATCATGGAAAGATATACATAACGAACTCGACCGAATTCGCCAACTGCTGACAAACAACGGGTATGCAGATCAAATTATCGAAGCAGCAATAAAAAAGAAAATGGACGAATTTTACCAACCCAACACCATGGCGAAAAACGAGGAAAACTTGATTATTTACCATCGTGTACATTATGGTCTGCATACAAGGAGGATTGCTGCACACT
>NC_087216.1:59551966-59554466 GCF_015104395.2 Macrobrachium nipponense
CATTTATATATATATATATATATATATATATATATATATATATATATATATATATATATATATGAATGGCCGTTATTTCAGTTCTCGGGAATGCTTTTTGAACTTGCTCCTAATCATATATAGGTAGCTTATTGTGAATGGAAGAATGACAGTTTTATATTCACTTACAGCTGATATAGCATTTTACCAATTTTCGAGTATGAATAGAAAGCAAATTCTAGAAATGTTTAAATTAGAGTAACTTACAAATATAACTTGAAAAGGTTATACATAAATATGATTAATGATCTGAAGCTAATCTACATTATACAAGTTTGATAGTTTACTAAGTCAGAATTCATTAATGTGTATATGTGGGTGGGGGTTATGTTGAAGAGAGAGAGAGAGAGAGAGAGAGAGAGAGAGAGAGAGAGAGAGGAGAGAGAGAGTTTTCATTTGTGTTTACACAAAGATTCCTCATATATTTCTCTATCATAGCTCGTAACCACACATAAGACAACGATAACAGCCTACTCTGATAACAAAATATGCTATGAAAATAGAGGAGATTTCCATATGTACAACGGATTGCTACTAAATAACCATCTAGAGGAAATTTATGCATTTGACAATAATACATCATGTTTACGTCCTCTTTACGGATGCTATGAAATCTCATGGTATGTTTCCATTAAGATTCTTAATTGCAACCAGAGGGAACTGAAATGGAGAACCAATTTGTTATGTTCATTAATTCACAGTGAAGAAGCTCTTGCTTCGTAATTAAAAATATTTGGATTATGTAGTGTTAATCATCCTTCGTAACACGTCGTAACTCATAACATACGCAAGGACTGATAATTATTTGGTCATTCAAACACTAGGCCTCTTACAGATATCAAGATTGAATACAATTTCTTCCCTCCTTTTTCCATGCGTTCTTTTTTTCTCTGTTATTGCTCAAGCTCTAATTTATTGCTACCCAATAAAACATGACATTATTTGGTGAATACTCGAGTTTTATCATTCGATTTAAAATAAACTAATTACGTTTTCAGTGAATATTGGCTATGCATATGAGCAAGTCAGTTGAAAGACAAGAAATGAACAAGCGAAAAAAGATAATTTATGAGAGAGAGAGAGAGAAGAGAGAGAGAGAGAGAGAGAGAGAGAGCTCGTGATTATTCATATGCTGATTTTATGGCACCCAGTAAATCGGCCAAATAGGTGTTCGCCTTCAACTTACGGGCCATTACTTAAATGAAGATAAGAGCAATTTGCCCTGGCCACACACGCAGTTATACTATTCCAATGACCTAGCAGTAGACATCATCATTATTGTTTCATGATTAATCAAATGGTTTCCGGAGATGAGTGACAGTTTGTAATGACTGCGCTGGTACGAATACATTTCAACTCCATTTTCAAGTTGCACGAAGCACAGTGAATTATTACGGTAAGACAGATGACTATTAGTAGGTAGATTGTGAAATGAACTGTAGGTTATCGACGAAATTTCTATCTATGTTTGTCGAGATGGAATGGAAATGTATACTCATAGCATGATTATCTGGTCCTCTGAGTTATTCATTTAAAACTGATGAATATTTCCATAAATTTAAAAAAGTATTGACAGTACAACTGGTGTCCATACTCTATTGACAGCACAACTGGTGTCCATACTCTGATAATCGTGTTATATAGTAACGAAGGGTGCGAGTAAGGCTCGGAGTTCAGAGCTTGCTAATTCATTCACAGAACATAATATACACAGGTCAAAAGCTCGTGTGAGCGAAAATGTAAAGGCTGAGCTCAGGCAGGTAGGAACAGGGAGTAAGTACAAACATTTGTGTTTGTTAACAGATAGAAACATCCATATAAAATGGTACAGGATACAAGATAGAAGTACAAATGGTTGGAAAGCTGGTAGTGCAATGAGTACGACTCTCTTCGCGCCGAGGGGGGTTGATGATTGCAGTCTTCTCGATATCTTCCTTCTCGATATCTTCCTTGAAATATCCCTCCAGCAAGACTCTTTATGTGAAGATCTTTGCTCCGTTCATCTGGTTGGACATGTCTGCTAAATTTGGTAGTCTCTGCATGGGCGCCATGTTCCATAAGACTTCAGTACCATGTGAATGGGTAATGCCCATGTGCTCCTTGGTGTAGGCGAGCTTCTCTGGGGCCAATTGTCTAAAATGTGAGTGGATTGGCGGGCCTTCGGTTTCCATAGTGTTGGATGCTGTTTTGCTGGTGTAATCAAGTCGTGCTGCAGGTCGCCCTGTAATACAGAATTCTTCATATTCTTGTATGAGTCGCCAGATGGGAGTTGATGAGGCCAGAAGACTCAAGGGAATAGTTTAAATCCCATCCTTCCTGGGTCACCAGTAGAGACTTACCGCCACACCTACATATGCTTGGTATATATACTCTTGTAAGGCATCCCATATCCATATTTTACCAGTGGTCAGGAGCAGAGAAGAATGTACTCGAAATATATGGTTGTAACGTTCAAATAGTG
>NC_087216.1:59556966-59569466 GCF_015104395.2 Macrobrachium nipponense
ATATATATATATATATATATATATATATATAGGGTGCTTCAAAATTTTGAGGCCCCCTTCTACATCATAAACTAAAAATTGAATATAGACAAAAACAAAAGCAATTCAGAACAGGTATTTATTTTAAGTTTCCCTATGAGTATTTAATATTTTGTGTTGCCTCCATCTGCCTGTACCACAGCCTGCATTCCTAAAGGGGTATGATTTCAGCAAATTGCAAAAAGGCCGAGACTCAAACTCCATTTCCCTGAGCACTTCGGTCTCCTCTCTTCGCAGGTAGTCGAGGCTTGGTATGCCATCATAGTTCACTGTGCACACTTCCACATAATCCTTTGAGATACAACCAATGTTTTCACACACATTAAGGTCAGGGGAGATACCTTGAAATTCACTTGACGAGAAGAAATTGATACCACTGTTTCGAAGCAGCTCCTGTGTCTGAAGAGCCTTGAAACATGGTGCCTTATCATGCAAAAATGTGACTTCTTCACCAGATAACACATTTTCAGGATCTTTGAGGAAAGGAAATACTTCACCATTAAGCACAGTTTCTCTGACTTATTCGCCATTCCATGAATGTCCTTTTTCTTTGATGATCCACATTAACCGTTTGTCTGTGAAACAGAGAAAAATTCCCAAATATTCAGGAAATGTCACAACTTAGCGATAGCGCACGTCATCGCTGATATCATCCAACTTTGCAGCCCGAATGATGTCATTTTTATGATTTGGCTTGCTGACTGTGTAAATGAAGAATTCATTTGATGCGGCAACATGGAGAAAGTCAATGTCATCCCAATCTTTAAGAAATGAACCACAAAACCATGCATGGTCTTCTCTCTGTTGCTAAGTGATGTTGGGCTTGCTGATAACATTAAATGGCTTGATACCAGATTTTTTCAACTTAACTTTTTGTTTCTAGTTCAAGCGCCAATTTATGTATAGACTTTCTTGGTCTACCCACGGCCTCAGCTATGATGTCTTTTCAGTCCTGAGAAAGAAGTTCAGGCCTTCCAAGATTCACACTCTTTGCGATGCAGTCATATGGATTTTTGTTCCAGTTTTTAACAAAGGAGTCATCTCTTTAAACGTATTTAGCTAGCCAGGAACGTGAAATGAAGGATGCGCCAGCATCCCTGGCCTCTCTGAAGGTTATAGCCCGGATTCGGTCAATCCATCTGATTTCCTCCGAGTCGTTACCCATGGCTGTATCTAACTCCGTCACTCAGTCTGGAAATACAAGAAATATAAAATGAAAAATGGCTTAATAGAAGCTTAAAATAATGTACTTGGAGACAGCCTATAGCAGAAAACTTCATAACCTTCCATTTGTTCTGTGGAGGGGGAGTGGGGGGGGCCTCTAATTTGAAAACAACCGGTATATATGAGTATACTTATATACCGAACCTGTTTAACTATCTGTAATTATGTTGCCAACTTCTCGAGTTTCTTTGGCATATAAGTCAAATTACCGAGATACTCTCGCTAAAATTCCATAAGAACTGTTCATACTGGCTATATCCTATTCGGCCAATATCGGACATCGTATCATAACTTTGTTCAGCTGGTATACATCAGCTAAAATTAAAATTAAACTAATTCCTTGGTGATAATTCGAGGATCCATTTGTTAACGAAGGATTGCAAATTGCCTGTGTCGTGTCGTTATTCTATAGGGACTGGCCAACGAGATCTCGCTTGGGTTAAGAAATACAATCATAACGGGAAGCTCCTTTGCAGAAAGTAAGGGGCCTCTTTTTGTTTTATCATTTCCGCATCAATATTCTATATGCCTCTCGTTTCTGTTTCGTTGTCGGCTTAATAATCTGGTACAATTTCACAAAGCTCAGCAGTTGTGCCTGAAAAGTTTAATTTTATTTCTCCAGATGATAACAACTTCCTCGGCTTTGATTATATCTTCAGACTCACTTTTCCTGGCGGTTTTGTATCTAAAAGCTTGTGAGTGATAAGCTCCAAGCAGGAACGCGATTACGAAGATTTCATTTCAGAAAAAATTAAATCACTAGTATACGTTATCACCTGTGATGTTTGAAGCCTTACATTATTTCAAAGGATTACGTAATCACTTTTATCATGAATACTGGAGAACGGTTATCAGGAAATCAACAGTCAACAATAAAAATAGTTAATTAAACCAAGGAGAGAATGAAAAAGGTTAGTAAAGAAACTATTCCACTAGAAGTAAAAAATATTTTTTCTCACTGAAAAGTCAGTCTTCAAAGTCACCGAAGATGACGAGTAATTAAGATATTAAAAGCAGGCATGATTTTGGTAACTATGTCCTTTAAGGCGGGGTCACCGTACAAAGTGTACGACAATTAAAAGGTGGTTGGACTTCCTCAGACACATGCTCGTACCAAGTGAGATATTGTAATCAGATGTCGTTAGGGACGGAAAATCGCCTGACAAATTGCATTTCTGGATAATTTCCTGGGGCCGTTTACCTGAGAACTCTCTTTCCTTTCCTCATCGTCACTGAACCTCAAGCATCATCTCCACTTTCTTAAGATATCCTCCCACCTTCTGCGGAGAAGAGAAGGTACTCGGACACCCTCTCCTTCTTCTCTCTGTCTGTCTCCATCTTATTCTTCTTAAATTCAGGTACTTCTACAGGTATCCTTGTATTCTTTTTCTCATTCCATCTTCTATCATTGGACTTCATATATTTTTTAGTTCTTTTCTATATGTCAAGCTCGGAAATTCAAACTTGATTATTTTGTCTACCAATAAAATATATATATATATATATATATATATATATATATATATATATATATATATATATATATATATATATATGTGTGTGTGTGTGTGTGTGTGTGTGTGTGTGTGTGTGTGTGTGTGGTGTGTGTGTGTGTGTAAATGCCTTCATAAACTCTGGACAAACTGATTTAATTAAAACAAGCTACCTTGGAGAAGACGCAAACAGAGAATATATGTGTATAAATAAAATACTGTGGCATTATTTTACCCTACGTCAATTTAGCACCATGGGAATTCTCTCCTCACCTTACCTAAAATGAACAGGAATTGTCAATTATAAATGTTCTAGAACTTACATTTACTCCTTTACTACACAAAGGTTTCAATATGCAACCTTATCTCGATCCAATATAATACATAAGAACGTGGCTCTAATAATCAAGAGGAATTAGGCAGTCTTGGTAAACATAGTTTTAGGAATTGCATACTAATATTTGTCTATATACGACAAGTTCAATGGGTAATCCTTGAGAATACTAGTACATATTTCTTCAGATATACACACGTGTACGAATAAAATGTTATAGAGATAAATACTACCGTATAGGACTTAAAATATACGTATTTTTCATTAGATGATAAGTTAAGTGGTTTTTTAAAAAGCAATAAAAATATAAAAAAAAATGTTTGATTCAAGTAGAGAAATTTCATAATCATATTTTGATCACGTCATTTCCAGATATATTTTCTTAAAAAGAAAAAAAATCTAAGTAAAATCACTTGCTTCGTGAGACTGCGTGACCCGTTCAGTCACTTTCCTGAATTCATAACTTTACATCACCTGCAATTCTAGCAGTAAGAAGGAAAAGGATTATAGATATAGACCCTCGAATGATAGTGTCAGGCAACAGAAGAACTTCCCAGGAGGGTTTTATTCCACTTTTTGTTCTTTATTCCCTATTAGCATATATCATTTGTTGCTTGATATCCTTCTTATGAAGGGGTTACTACAACCAAATAGGTAGGGTAATGTTACAGTGACACGCCTCTCTCTCACCAAGTTTAAAGTTTTATGTTGTGAAGCGGTTTATTTTCAAATTGGCCTTGCTTTCAAGTCTTGATCTCTCTCTCTCTCTCTCTCTCTCTCTCTCTCTCTCTCTCTCCCCTTGCATGTGCTTAAGCGATCAGAGTAAGACTAAAGCTAATTTAATATTTCCGAGAGCAGAACACAGGCAACATTATGTGATGGCAATACACAGTAGTCATTTCAAAATAAAAATATACTAATAACGCCGAAGAATCGGATTTTTCCTCCCACATCATTCTATTATTTATAGGTATATTTTCCAAGAATTTTCCACTGACTCTCCTAGTTGATATTTTATGACAGCCCAGTCTTCCTCTATTAATCCAAATAGTTACTGCTGCCTTCTTGGGAAAACGTTCAATTAATATTCCTCTCACTACTAATTAGCCTTGCCATAATGTTCCATTTCTTCTTCCTCCTCCTACTGGTACTTTGATTTCTGACCTCATATATTTTCTTTCCTGTGCGTGACGTAATACAATTGTTAACTTGGGAGGAGGAGGATCCACAAAAGGTCTGAGGACAGGCTGGGGATCATGTCATCCTTTCAAGGATCATTTCACGTCCAGTATGGATCAGTTAGCTCATTGGAAGAACTGAGGAATATTCTGTCAATTGAACGACAATGAAATAAACAAGGTTATGTTCTATTATTAATTGAATATATAATATTTTCCATACAATCTGAAAGGTTCCGTCCGAATGACATAAAGGGTCTCCTACAGAAATCTGAAGTCTTCTGAATTTCAAGCTTGGTAACTTCGAGTATTATGCGAGCCCTAATATCACCACTATTTTTTGTTGTTGTTTTTGTTTTTACAACAATCGTATAACTATTCCAATGCTACTTTTGCGACAGTGAGGAAACTCCATATCACAAAGAAAAAACTCCCATATCACAAAAAAGTAAAAATCAGCTCACATTCAAAATCCATGATAAATCTCTAACAGCTCTGTGAACTCTATGCATTCAAAATATCTGGGTATAAAAGAGTAGCTGAAACTCAGATGCTCTTCAATAAACTATGGAATGTGTTGATGGGGGAAAAAACGAACTTTCTAATGTCGTAAATTGGGGCTCCATGTTCCACGATTATAATACTGGTTCTTCTAATGACGACTGTCCTGTTCGCAGATATTTCACCTAAAAATCGTTGATCAAGGGTAAGATAACATGTGTATATATATATATATATATAGTATATATAATATATATATATATATATATACTATATATATTATATTATATATATATATCACATCATATACACACACACACACACACACACACACACACACACACATATATATATATATATATATATATATATATATATATATATATAAAGAGAGAGAGAGAAGAGAGACGAGAGAAGAGAGAGAGAGAGAGAGAGAGAGAGAGAGAGAGAGAGAGAATCTTTTTTTCATTTTGCCGTTAACCTTTCAGTGGTGGGATGTATGCCGGGAAAACCCGAGATGACGATAACAAAACACGCCTTTTTTCGAAGGTAATTTCTTGGTGCTGATGTTTAAGATTTCGCAAGACCATTAATAAACCTCCGCCCTAAAATGAACTTGACCTGAAAATAACGTATGCTTGAGGATCTGATTCCAGCTAGACGTCATGCGCAATAACTCTTCAATTATTTTGAAGGTCAAAATCGCGGGAGGTAAACTGACAGAATTAATGGGAGTTCCTCTGCTTTCTGCTTTGCTCAAAATGTGGGAATTTCTTCATTCGCCAAATGCATCTTCTGAAGTATTTCAAAATGAATCTGCACCAAAAAAAACCTGGCGTGTCATTATGGAAATTTAATGGATTTTTGAATTAATTGTAAGAGGGTAAGAAAGAATAAGATAGAATTGTTCCCATAAGAGCTGACTTCAACTAGGATGTTGTATTCCAGTTCAAACTACGAACCAAAATTTGGGTTAACTGATAAAAAGCTATTAATTGCCTTGTTGTTGTTTGTTACCCGGTTTAGAGGATATACAAAAGGAAATACATTACTATAATACGAATATTTACAACGTATATTTCAACTAAAATTACAAAAATAATCGGTATGGAAAGAGCAATTCGTGATTGAGTCTGGATAACAGAAGACCGTCCAGAGGTATGAGACCCTGAGGAACACCCACCAAGTGGGGAAGAGAGAATATGTTGTGCTGTCAACGGCAACAGGTACAAGACAGCTGGAAGACAGGAGGGAATTATATTGACGGAGGGAAGGAATGGAACCTTGAGAGGGAAGCTGATCCTAGTCCCAAAGAGAAGAGACTAGCCATCAGTGAGATAGGAAAATAACACTGTTTGATATTCATTTTACGTGTATTAGTTCTTAAAAGCTAAAAGGAATTAAATATCTTATTTCTCGCAGTGCGTTAAAGATTATAATCATGATTGTAAATATGTGTCCTTTTTCACTGTAAGTACATTAGTGTTACAATTCCCGAAGTTACGTGTAACGTACGAAACTAAAACAAGGTTCCATTTCAACGTTGCATGGAAAATCTGGCTGCCTCTTCGTAAAAATAAATTATGCGAAAAACATAGGAGTTCCACAGTAAGAAACCACAAAGAATGGTAGGAAGGACGAGGGTTTATGATACTATATCAAAATGACGACTAGAATACGCAGGGAAGAATACGGATATATTCAAGTCCAGTTTATCAAGATGGGGATGTAAAGTATCCGCTCTATTTTTCTAATTTACGGATCGATAGAATTATCATATTTTGTAACAGGCGTGATGTAGAAATTTTATAAACGTTGCATTGCTCTTATTTATTTCTCAGTTTATCTTTCCTGTTTAAAAGGAATATTTTTGGAATTATACTTTTTTATTCTTGTTTCACTTATCAATCTTCTCTGTGTCCGCTCTTTTACCATACTGACTAAAAGAGAGAGAGAGAGAGAGAGAGAGAGAGAGAGAGAGAGAGAGAGAGAGAGATGACCGCAATATAGGTTAGTGCATAAAATATCTACAACAAAGATCCATATCTATTATTTAGTATAAAGTTTCCCTGAAAAAAAAGTTACCTAAGCGCAGTTAAAGAACAATTGTTGCTAGGGGGAAATTAGTTTGAAATAATTCAATGAATATCTTGTATAATTTGAAGGTTTCACTTCCATGATGGGAGGAATTTATATTTATTTGTGCTACCTGGTACTCTTGCCTTATACTGTCTTACGAGTCTAGGAATTAGAGGAAATTCTGTGTATAACAACGAAAAAATTGAATTATATGTAACCATTCTTCCAGAGATATTACCAGGAGATTCTTTTCTTTCGTTGTTTTATTCACTTAGAAATTATGAATTCGCATCTCAAGTAGCTACGGGAAATATTGAGACAGGCTTTGTTCATAAAACAAGTCTAACTGAAAGTGGAAATTTCATTCAAAATCAGGAATACTGTTAAAACAAAATATACCTATAACATCAATGACATAATCATAAGATAAAAACATTTATATGAATTCTTAGAAAGGAGAAATTGATAAAACATATCACTAACGAATAAGAATAATGGAAATATAAAAATCACGCGGTAAACTGATTAATGCAATCTCAAAAATGGCAAAAATAAAAGTAAAAAATGTGTAGGGCAACTAAAAAGTCCTTGTCCGAGAAGAGAGACTGCAACATTTCCATTTTATCCGACGTTTTCATATTCTCCCCTCGGAGTAGGGGTGGGGTTGGGGGAGGGGGAGGGGGGGGAGGGGGAGGTTCTGTGTGGGCCTGGGGGGGGGGGGGGGTGGGGGGGGGGGGGGGGGGGAGGGGGGGTGGGGGGGGGCGGACATTTCATTAACGCAGATGTCTCTTTGTTGAAAGAGCATTAGCTGCCTGCTCTGTCTCTGAGCACGAATCTATGAAATCCTGAGATTTCCGGAGGTTCTCATTAACGGAGAAACATGTTTTTCAAGTGATTCTGGCTACAAGGTCGATGTATTTTGACAGTATATATATATATATATATATATATATATATATATATATATATATATATATATATATATATGTATAGTATATATATATATATATATATATATATATATATATATATATATGTATATATATATATATATAAATAAAGGTTTTTTGCCACGCTTTTACTTTTTCCCCTTCGTGGCAAAAAAAAACCTTTATATATACATAGCATCACGTTTTATATACATCGTGGTCAAGTTATTCATATATATATATATATATATATATATATATATATATATTATATATATATATATATATATATATATATATAATATATATACATATATATATATATATCATAAATGATTATCTGAAGAATACACAGTATATGAACTTATTTTATGTAAGCAGTTGATGATTTTGTTGCATGCAAACATTCCGCAAAAAATCCCATTCATAAATTCTTAGTACAATATGTATATGCTACGGTACGTTTCCTAATGATAATTAAATGTAATCGTCAAAGGTTATAATTTGATTATATAAAATGACAACTAAAATGTAATTCAGGCAAAATGGAAGGTATGACAAATGATTACATGTTAAAAATGGTGATCTATTCATCGTAAATGGGTGGAAAAATTAATCGACTTAAAATAATTGAAAATTGTGAAAAAAAAAGTTTTAATACAGTGTAACACAGCCAAATATATAAGAATCTCTTTAGATCTGTTACAACTTGGCCTCGATAATTAATAAAATACCTGGGATGACTCTGTTGGTTAAATATAACGGACAGAATTATATCAACAGCAATAATGTCTGCAGATCTATCTACTTAGTCATTATTCATTGCATATGAATGTCGGCAAATTGAATTTCATTTTCGTCTGCAATAATGATAAAATCTAGCAAACATAAGAAAAATCGTGTCTGCAGCAAGATACGTATTCGTTTCATCTTTAAATTCTCTCATAAAATGTAACGGCATGCTCTTGATTGATGTTCGTGCCACCACGGAATGTGCCAGGTAAAGAGTGCTAACTATACTATGACTCTTCTGTTGCAATATGATGGAAAAAGCACGTCTCATGCAGTTGGGTTCAAAAAGTTATTGTTAGCAGTACAGATTATTGAAACTTCAATCTTAAGGGTGAGTACATACATACATACCTACATACATACTAACAAATTACGTACATACATACCATACATAAATATATATATATATATATATATATATATATAGATATATTTATATATATATATATATATATATATATATATATATAAAAGTTTTTGCCACGAAGGAAACATGAAAAGCGAGATAGCCAAGCACTTTCGGTCTAGTTCGACCCTTTACTCAGGCACAAAACTGTTATATATATATATATATATATATATATATATATATATATATATATATGATAGTATATATATATATATATATATATATATATAATACGTATATATATATATATATATAAAACTATATTTTTTTGTAATTTTGACACTGTGGGTACATGCATAACGTGACTTTGACATCAGTGCTCTTACCATAAGTTATTTTATCTCTCTTTAGTAAAGGATTGCTTTGCAATACGACCTATAAGCTACTAATATAAAGCATTCTACTAGATTCACAGTTTCAAAGTTTGTTCTTAAGTGATTATCTTCGGACACGTTATATATTTATGAAAAACTCTCGTTCCAACTCCTAATTTACGGTATGCTGATAAAGTTGAACTGATACGTCTAATGGTTATTATTACATAAAATCGTAATTAAAACTAAAGACAGAATGTATTTTCTGCATAACAGATATTCTCCCATTAATGAGACCACAAAATTAACAACCGATCAACGTACAATTATAAACTTTCTGTTGACTCAACTTTTGTATTTTGAAATGATGGTTTCATTGATACAAATGCCAATAAACTAGAAACGCTAAATGGGTCGGTTTTGAAGTATTATGGTATATTTCATGTTTTATAAAAGAATTTGCATCGAGAATGGAATGATTTAATATTAGAAAACGGCTATAAAGTGGATCTATTTGTCTTGATCAAATCATAATATACAAGGTAACTTATCATACATTTCTTTACCGAGATATTGTTGATTCTATCCGGATATACATTTGTTGTCACATGTTAAATGCTATACGCATATTAATTAAGGTAAACATAATAACTAACAGAATTATTTCTTATATACGTGTGTGTGTGTATATATATATATATATATATATATATATATATATATATATATATATATATATATATATATATATATATATATATATATATATATATTATATATATATATATATATATATAATATATATATATATATATATATATATATATATATATATATATATATATATATATATATATATAATATATATATATATATCATATATCATATATCATATAACAGAGAGAGAGAGAGAGAGAGAGAGAGGAGAGAGAGAGAGAGAGAGAGAGAGAGAGAGAGTTTACTTCAAACATCTTACGGGAGACAATGCTGGCTTCATGTAAAGCCTGTCCCACGGCTCATCATTCAAGGTGTTTATAGCATTCTTGGAACGTGCAATCCGACGTATACGTAATTTAACTGACGATGGATTTCCACTTCTTGGAAATAGAGTATGTAGGAAATCGGATCCTCCTGCCTGATTTATGACACTGGAGTATTTTTTTTTTTCTTGTTTTGATACATGGCATTATAAAAATGCTTATTATGATATAATTTAATCCAATGCCAATACCGAGAGTATGTAATACGCAATCATCATACTATCCATATTTGACATGAAGATACCGAAAATAAATAATAAAGACTTTCCATTGAATTCTATAACTTCAATTAACTACCTATTTAAATCTCATATTTAATGTTTAAAACAGGACATACCAATTTCCTCCCAGTTTCTTTTCACGCCAAATTACATGAGTTTACGAATCTTATACTATTCCCTCTTTCATTTTTTAGTCCATTTTGTAGTAGCAATGACATTATACACTAAAATAGCAGATACGTAAGACGAAGCTGTCGAGATAGCCATGGTTTATAATAGGACGCAGGACTTAAACATGCAGGTGTCAGTCTACTGCGGCAATATGTAAATATACCCTTTCCTTCTTGGTCACTGTCATCATTCTAACGTTATTGCCTGTTCTATTGATTTGACTCTGGCCATTCACACCCAAAAATAGCTATAATATCGCAGTCAAACGGTTCTAACTCACGAATTCTCACCTCTCGGGTTTGGTCAACCGAGTTCTATTGCGGTTTGCTCTTCTAGTGCCTCTATTTATTGCTTGATCTCTCGCTTTCTACCCGTTAGTGGGTCTTCTTTTATATCTGTTTGTATGTATGTTTTATTAAGAAACATTTCAAGAGACAAGCAACTGCGTATCAACATCATATGGTACGCGGTATTAAACGTGTGAAAAACAATGTATTTCCGGCCGTAAAGAATAAAATCTAATGAATACGTGGACAAAGAAAGAAAGTGATCAGTATTTTTACGTTTATTATTACTTAATGCTAATTGATGTTTCAGCGAAAGCCCCACACGCACACACGCACACACGCACACACACACAAAAATATATATATATATATATATATATATATATATATATATATATATATATATATATATATATATATATATTATATATATATATCTATATATATATATATATATATTATATGAATAATTATCACATCGAACCGTGATCCATTTATATATCAATTCAAGCTACAAATGTCCTTTAATATCTAATTCACTTTACCTCCCAAATGATATATATATATATATATATATATATATATATATATATATATATATATATATATATATATATATATACCCTTTAGATGCCAACGTTTCATTTTGGGAACACTCATAAAAATCGTCCTAGAATGCTACTGAAACAAAATAATTAGCACCTTACTCTTAATATGGACTCCTGTAAGTCTATAGATGGTAAGGTAGGTCTTGTATTGCTTAAATGATACGATACTTGATAAAAATATTTGAAGAGAAAAATGGGGGAGAAAATCTGTTGAAAAAGTAGTTTCGTTAAATCATTTCTCGTTTTGGATTAAAACAACATAATAAAATATATACCTATATATATATATATATATATATATATATATAGATATATATATATATATTCATATTATATATATATATATATATATATATATGTATATATATATATATATCTAAGCACGTGTAATTACTTTATTGTATTATCATATAATAAATCATATTTGTTTGTCTAAATCAGTACAATAGGAAGTTTATGATCAGTGTTCCCAAAATGGGAACGTTGGCATGTTGTTTTTCCCTCTACAGGGCCCACTTGTTGGTTCTTGCACTGCCACTACTCAGCAAACAACACCAAACAAATTTGTACTTGCATGTTGTGAAGACAGTTATGATATTTCCCAACTATTATCTTCTGACGAAATGGTTGAGCATATAACACAACAGACAAATTTATACGCAGTAAGGGATAAAAACTGCACGAACTTCCATGTAGATAAGGATGAAATTAGGAAGTTTCTGGGGCTATTGCTCATTAGTGGATATCACAATGTACCTCTGAAAAGGATTACTGGTCAACAAATGAAGACCTGGAAATACCAATATTCCCCAAAACAATGAGTAGAGACAGGTTTCGATCAATCAAGAGATATTTTCATGTTGCTGATAACAGTAATTTAG
>NC_087216.1:59574466-59588067 GCF_015104395.2 Macrobrachium nipponense
TGAGCAATTAAGTGTATTTAACCTCACAAGGTTGATTAAGTATTTTCCAGTTTGTAATAAATATTGAAGTTTTCTTGAGTTTCTGTTTCTGTTTTCCTTAATACTGAGGTACATTTACTGACTGCAATCCTAGTGAATATAAAGACCTAATAGAACCTGTATTGCAACCTGGGAGGTTGTAACAATATATATATATATATATATATATAATATATATATATATATATATATATATACATATATATATATAGATATGATATATATATATATTATATATATATAATCATTAAGCTACAAATTTTCTTTAATATCCAATTCGTTCTACCTCGGAATTTACATATCTTCATATATGTTAACCGAAGGGGAATTATTTTATTAATAACAATTTCGTCCTCTCGTGGATTCGAACCAGCGGACAGAGGAGAAATCAGGACTTCAGTGATGATACCGACCTGGCCAACAAGTGAGGTATAAGTTGATGTTGATTCCGACTTCACAAATCACTGTCGAACACAGGCATTTGTAATTAGAATCGATATTCACTCACCTCTATCATGTTAAACGAGTCGTGCATTTGCTGCAAGTAGCCATATTATGAATTTTTACCACATCACCGTGATTCATATACACGCATTTAGCTTAATGCGTGTATATGAATCACTGTGAATATAAAAATTCATATGTATACACCACATACACACATTATAAATATATACTTTTTTTATAAATACTATAATGTCGATGACATGAAAAACATGATTTCTCAAGTCAGAAGATCTTTCATGTGCTATATAAACATAAATAATTAAATAAAAATAAAAAATAAATAAAATGACCTCACTTCTTTGAAGCAGCGATAACTTCATTTTTAATTGAAAGCGGCGCGTACGTTTATTAGTGAAAGAGAATACAATGTAATCAATTGTTTTTCTTTTCAGTATTATTTTTAATAAATGCTAGTAAAAAGACTTCTAAAAATTGTAGTTATCAGTGCAGTTCATAATACGAAATTCTATGGTAGTCTTACTGTATACATTAAAACAATAATGAATGATATTCCTTGCATAATCGTATATAAGATAAAAAAAAACTCATTTTGGAACTATTTAATATCAGTTAGTCTGACATTAAATAGTAGTCTGTACCATAATCAAATCATTCAAGTTACATCAAATATCAGTTTTATGTTATGCTTAAAAAAAACCTTATATGTCTCCATAAAAAATTATCTAAATGCATTACACTTCACCTTTTGTCCAGTCTAAGACTGGGCTCACATAATTAGAAGCACTTAAAATTTTTTGTAAGAATGAAGATATGTAAGTTAATTTCTACTGTTACCTCGAAGTATCTGAGCGCTGCCCAGTGTGGAATCTGGAGCGCTCCACCATTTTATTCCTTGGTTTAAAACTGCAAGTGACGAAGACTTTCCTCTGACGTTCTGGCTCAACTCTATGCATGGCTCATCCGTGGATTAAGGTACTGAATTGGAAGTGGTTGTCGGCCTTCTCATCTATTCCTTGCACTCATTCTTTGTTCCACTTGTTCTCCTATTCCCATGATCCTATTATCCTCTCTCCTTTAGAGAAACAAGTGATTTTTGATTGTGCATTTGTGACATCTTTTAATTCATTGCGAAAGTGTTCTTAAGATCTTTGTTGGTCATGCTTACATTAATTGAGTAATTTAGCATTCATTCAATATTTTGATACTTGCCGTATCTTACATTTTTCCATTTAGACATTCACCACTTATGTAAGCTTCCCGTTGTTATCTCAGGTGTTACTACGCTAACTGCTTTGCAGATTCGTGTAGACTTTCCCGTTGTGTTCCGCCTTCTGTAATTCAACAGTGCCACTCAACACTTATACTGCCAGAGCCATTCTTTGAGATCTGATTCCCAAGATCTCAGTGGGAGCAATCCCTGTTCACCATGCTCCATCTTATGTGTTAGCCTTAAGAGTTCTATCGTTGACTTCTGCACGACGTTTACTCACTAGATTTTGTGTTTTATAACAACCCGGTGGCACTTTCGTTCTAGATATTGTATATAATATTCAGCAGTAATAGTGATACAGTGCCACAGCGTCAGTGAGAGCTACAGTAATTTTGTTATTTTTCTGATTTCCTTAGTGAATTATTAAGTGGGCATCAAGCGTTTTACCTTCAATCGTTTTTAAAGTAGTTGTGATAGTTTTTACTAAGGATAGATACTTTTATATTCTATCCACAGTTGCAGTTTCCAAAGAATTTAAAGTAGAGCCAGTCCCTCTAAATTTTTTAATATATATATATATATATATATATATATATATATATATATATATATATATATATATATATATATATATATATATATATATATTATAATATATATATATATATATATATATAGATATAACTAATATGAACCATATGATGATATATACTTTCATTTTTAATTTTGTATTTCTGACAAAGGGCTATTTCGATTCTTGCCGATATAAGAAAAATGTTTGGTGGTATAAATAGCGATGGGGAAAAATTCCAAATATTTCTCTTCGGTGAAAACACGCCTTTTTTTCCTTTTTTTTTTTTGTTTTTTTTTTTTTTTTTTTTTTGTAACTGACGTACAGAGCCTTTGATCTTTGTTGGCTTCCAGAGAGTAACATGCAAAATCTCTTTCGACGTTCAGAAATCTCAATACATCAACATCAATATTTACTCCACGCAGGATGGGTGTCGAGAGGAGGGCAAGTTTGGCGAAAATATGGTTCATTCCAATTGAAGAAACACTGGCTTTTTCCTAAGTAACTTACATGGGAGAACCAACATTCATTTTACACACATTCACATACACACATACATGCAAAACCATAAACCATATATACATATATCTATATATATATATATATATATATATTATATATATATATATATATATATATGAGTGTGTGTATAAATGTATATATATGAATACGTATGTAATGTATGTATGTTATGTTATGTATATTTATTTATGTGTGTGGTAAAAATTAATGTTGGTTCTCCAATGTAATATCTATATCATATTATATTATATATATATATATATATATATATATATTATATATATATATATATATATATATATAGATATGTGTGTGTGGTGTGTGTGTGTGTGTGTGTGTATCTATAGATATGAGTATTATCATATCACTGTGATTCATATATACGCATTAAGCAACAAATGTTTCCTTTAATATCTAATTCGCTCTACCTCAGAAATAAGATACTTTCAATATCTGTTAACTGAAGGGGATTTTTTTTAGTTGATAATGATTTCGTCAGCTCACGGGGGAGCGAACCTCGGAACCAAGAAATCCGGACGTACAGTATAGCGCTCTATATACCACACGGGGCGTGTGGTATAGGGCACTTCACTGTACGTCCTGATTTCTTGATTCACAAACCTCCGTGTGGTATAGAGCACTTCTCTGTACGTCCTGATTTGTTGGTTCCGAGTGTCGCGCCCGTGAGCCGACAAAATTATTATCAACTAAAAAATTCCCCTTCGGTTAACATATATGAAAATATATCAGTTTCGAGGTAGAACGAATTTGATATTAAAGGACACTTGTAGTTTATTTGCGTATATATATAAGATATATATATATATATATATATATATATAATATATATATATATATACATATATATATATATATATTGGACTATTATCTATTTTTCTATCGCTGAAACTGAGCAGGCAACAAATCTGAGGGAAATAAAAGTCGTGCTTTTAATCACAATTCTTTCTAGTCAGCGGAGCGACACTAATTCCAATCAGGGCGATCATACCAAATCCAACGCATTTTGCCCCTGATGTTGACAGTAATTTACAGTGGCAATCTGTCGCTGCTGAATGTAAAGAAACCCTAGATCACTTTTCCATTGCGACATGCGTTGATCACAGATTGCCTTTCTACACTGAGATTGCTTAATTGCTTGCAAATAAGATTGGAGATTTTCTCCAAATCTCAACTGTGACAAGGGAAATATGAATATATTGTCCATATATTACCATTAATATGATGAGCTGTCTGTGTAGGAAAACCAAATTGATGATTACACTGGCCTGTCGGGTTTCCAAAACTTTCGAACAAAGGTCAAGGATTTTGCATGATTTATTTGGACCCTTCCCTTTTTGCAGCTGAATTCAAAAATACAGTTCATTATCTTGGGTTAGGTCTGGTTTCCAAGATATATTATATTTTATTCCAGCCTATTTTTCCAAAATATCGCAATTATCCAAGCGTTTATGGGCTTTGTTTCGTCAAAACCGGGTCGTGGGTAACCTTTAACAATTATTTTTATTTCTCTTTTCAGGTCTAGATGTATAAAAAATGGATCGGAAGTGTAAAAACCATCTTCCAGACCGTCAACCAAAAATCACGAATTTTGCGAAGAAAGCATATCAAGCTTACTTTGGAGTCAAACTAGAGGACCAGGATAAGCCATTCGCTCCCCATATGTGCCGCAAAACGTGTTGAAAACTTACGGGATTCAAGGAACAAGAAAAGGAAGAGTATGCCGTTTGGGGTCCCATTGGTGTGGAGGGAAGGGAAAGATTACGTTACCGGCTGCTACTTTTGCATGAAAAATCTAAAATACATCAGTCGCAACAACAAGCACCATGTTCAATATCCTGATGATCCTTTTGCCATAAAGCCAGTCCCCCATGGCCCTGATCTTCCTGTTCCTGAGCCAAATGTCACCATGGAATCTAGTTCCGATTCCAAATCTGGTGACAAGACTGATACACCAACCGCTGTCTTTGACCCAAGCCAAACTCAATGACCTGACCCGAGACCTGCCCAGCTACTGGGTTCTCGTCTTCGAGAGAAACGTCTACTGGTACCAGGAACAACATTCTATTGGTATCGGGACCGCCGCAGAGAGAATTTCGAAAAAATTCGAAAATTCACGTTGCTGAAGCTTCTTCACTGGTCTACTATAACAATATTGCAGACCTGATTGAATTACTTGGTCTGAAGTATTACTTATTAATGTAAGTGCTCCCTATTATCCTATTTTCAGGCATTTAACATACAAAGTTTTTTGTTATAAAGAAGATATCCAGTTTTCGCCTCATTCATAATCAGCTAAAAAATCAATTTTCTTATGTCTTTCACAGGTTTGTATCTATTTTGCAGAATCGCAAACTGTCATAATTGAAAAGTCACTCGAATTTTATTCTTTGACGGCAACAGACCCAAAATGCTGGTGTCGATTATATATATATATATATATATATATATATATATATATAATATATATATATATATATATATATATAATAATATATATATATTATATATGTGTGTGTGTGTGTGTGGTGTGTGTGTGTGTGTGTGTGTGTATCAATAGAATTCATCACCCATATAATCTGAATATAATTGCTGCTTATGAATTTGAATGATTTTGAATGAGTATATACAAATAAAAATTAATATGTTGTTTGGTCTAAACGCTTTACCAAGTGATATTTTGTTTCACTTCTAGACTATATTTTTATCTATATTTTTAGCCGTCAACGCAACATACATATGGCATTATGCAGTGCTATATATACTCAATAACAATTGAGGAATTCTGAAGTCTACCTTAGTTCACGAGTGCATTTTAAAGAAAATTGACATGTTTACTTAATTATTACCCCGGGACAATCAGGTAACCAAAATTAAACCACATAACTTAACCGAAAACCCAATATATAATTAACACTACTATTTAGAGTGGTAAAGGAATTATGAAATGATCTCCCCCCGCCCCCTGCCTCTCTCTCTCTCTCTCTCTCTCTCTCTCTCTCTCTCTCTCTCTCTCTCTAGCATGTATTAAGTATTATCATAAGCTGAAAAGAAATGGACGCAATTGAGAATATCACGGGCAATTTATTCACAGTCTTCGTCACTATCAAGGAACGAATCATCCTTGTTATCGCTGTCGATGTTGATAATTACTGGATCTACAGATGGATGCTATCCGTGGATCAGTATTCATCCTCGAAGGCTCTGGACCGTCTGTCTCACTTTTCTATTGGGATTGATCCTTAATCTATTGTTAGCTTTCTCCATTTTTATAACGTTTAGAGTCGTATTGCAAATGCATTTCTGCAACGACGCGGACAGAGTAACATGGCGGCCATGACAGTAATGAAAAATCCGACTTCATCAATTACGCAGTGAATACTTACAGTGCGAGTGCTGCAGCCGACAGACAACCCCTTAGCATTACGGTATTACCTGACACGCCAGGGATACTGTAAATAGAAGACATTGGGAACGATTAACCATTATCATGATCATTATGTCAAATCTCCCTCTCCTCTTCATTATGAAAGATATCATGGAAAACGGTATTGTGGAGGAAGGGGGAAGGTGATGAGAAAAACAGCGATAAAAAAAGAGAGAAAGGGAGGGAGGGAGGGAGGGAGGGAGAGGGAAGGGATGGGGGATAGCAGGCGTTCGAATCTGTAAATGACTCCTGCTGATTCATAAATGACTTTGCCTTTAAAAGTCAAAAGTAAACGCATTAACTAACACCATTTGACAATGCACCTAAATTTTGGTGATACCAAAATTTAGGGCGAGGTGTCTTGTTCACTGTGTTAAAGTACCGTTTAGATCAAATGAATAGCTTGAAAGATAATTGAGAAAAACGATGACTCGCGGTCCCTGAAATACATAGTAAATCAAGCGCTTTATCATTCCCTCCCCACTTCCAACCCAATCTTTTCCACCCTTCCTATCCCGTAATCCGTATACCTGCATTCCTAATTCTGTTTTGTTCGTTACCACCAGATCACACTATTTTTGTTTTCATAATGTTTCAAAGATTAAATTATGTTCTATTATAAATTTTATTATATTGCAACATATAACTGTAAATAAATTAAAATTTTTCATCTTGTACATAATGTTAATGTAATAATCTGTTTATTATTATGGGATTATTGTAATATTATTATTGTTTGGACGCTATATATCCATCCACACAATGTATCAAAACAACAGGACGCTATTTCCAGATCAATTAGTTGTTATCTATTTGGCTGGCAACAATCCACTTTTCATACTGCTTAACGACCTTCCTTTACCCGACGTTTTCGGCCGCCTCACGTCTAACGACCGAATTTTTCAACTGTCACTCAAACTACTACTTAAGATGCTACTAACATCTGTGTAGCGGTTTCTAAAAACTTGTACATTTTCGTTTTTCATTCATCGTTCTCTACCACTCACGATAGTGCTTTATTTCTTTCCTCGAGTAAGTAAAAAATGGTAATTCAACTCTATAGATTTTTTTTTTTCCGACGCTAATTATTTCTATTTTCCTTACCGGCTATCTCTGACTCGCTAGCACTCGCTTCTATGATTTTTTTTATCCTACTAATGAGTACCTTAGGGCTTAAAGAGGTTTGTAACCTACACTGTTAACCTTTCATGTCACTATTACAACCATGCCATTTCACCTGCATATCCATATGATCATCATAAAGGCTCACCTCATGCCTTAAAATCTCAACTTTCCAACTGCAAAAACATTCAAAATGACCTAGGGCTGCTCTATGAGCAAGAGCCTGTGCTGGCATAACGCCAGCTTAATCTTCGACAACAATCCAGATTATATATACACTTTGAAGAGGTCACGACGAGTGACGGAACAGCTGTGGTGTTGTGCTTATCAGCAACAGGAACAAAGAGTTAATCTTCGTTTTTTTGTCCAAGTGAATTAGGAAGAACGAAGATTTAGAAAATTTCGTCAAACTAATAAGAAGTTAATCAACAACCAAAACAGCCATAGAATTCAACGAAATGTATGAAGTATATATATATATATATATATATATATATATATATATATATATATATATATATAATATATATATGCATGTATATATATAATATAAATTATATATATATATATATATATATATATATATGTATGTATATATATGTATATATTATACATATATATATATATTATATATATATATACTATATATATATATATCGTTTTATATATTTATATATTTGTATGTATATTCGAGTATCAAATTCTAATGTGCGTTATGTCTTTTAATAAAAACACAACAAATAAGAGGAAAAAGGGAGAGAGAGAGAGAGAGAGAGAGAGAGAGAGAGAGAGAGAATAACTAGATATTTGATCTATACAGAATATTGTAATCCATCGTAAATTCTTAGTGAAAAATTATTTTTCTGAGATATTTCGTTTGGGCTTCCTTGAAATATATTTCAATATTTTAGACAGCTGCTGTGGATATACAAATCGATATTAAGAATAAGATAGGTACGATAAAATTAGTACATCCTTTTATCTGGACAAACAAATCAAAGGCGATTTGACATTTTATGCATCAAAACATAAATCCTCCTTTCTGAGCCTCCACCTCCTTCCCTAATCTTTTTCGAAAGGATCTCGTCTTCCTTTTGACAGCAGCGGATTTGGGCTTTGGTCTCTCCATTAAGATGTCGGGTTGAAGAAGCTTCATTCTGCATCGAACTTTTATGGTTCATAAATCCATTATATTCCCACATAAAGTGCCCTCCCTGCAAAGCTCTTAGATACGCCCAAAAACCTTTATGCATTTTTTTCTTTGCTTTTAGACGGAAACTCTTCTTTTACAACCACGTCCACCTCTTACGTTCAAAATACTAATAAAATACTATTAAAATATATACTTATAATACATAATAATCAAATATATGAAAGATAAGTAGAATAAAGGAGAAACCTCACAATTCGAAACGGCATTTTGCTTTCCGTATAAGTACATTTAAGTCTTGTTGAAGCTTAGCCCAAATAAGGTGGTCATATTTTGCTCGCAAAACGTCACAAGGACAGTCGGGAATAACCCTGTATGTAGTTGGTATATTATATCAATATCCTTGAATATTTTTCAATAATTAAGAATATTCTACAAGTAGAATATAGTTAGATTCATTCTACATTCAGTATATGTTTTTCAACAGAACTCTCTCTCTCTCTCTCTCTCTCTCTCTCTCTCTCTCTCTCTCTCTCTCTCTCTCTCTCTCTCTGTTTTATCTACACCCTTCTTGGAATCCTTGAAAATACGTATGCTCTAACTGCATGTCATTATTAGTGGAGGTTGGCTTTATCCTCATTCTATCTATTCTTGTATCCATCTCCAAGTTACTATAAAGGTCAACGACCCTTCACCTTTGTCAAAGTGCCTGTTTCATGTATACATATTATATATATATATATAGTATATATATATATATATATATATATATATATATATATATACATATATATATATATATATATATATATATATATATATATATATATATATATATATATATATATATATATATATATATATATATATATATATATATATATATATATATATATATATATATATATATATATATATATATATATATATATACATATATATATATATATATATATAATATAATATATATATATATATATATATATATATATATATATATATATATATATATCCAACCCTTTTGCATTTACCTACCCAAATACCTTAGCCAAATCCCTGATTAACGTCCCAACAAAAGACATCGCCCAAAGACTCTGGGGTTATATATGAGATCCCATGCCAGGACTGTGACCAATCTTACATCGGATTTACAGGTAAATCACTTCCCCAGAGATTAATACAACACAAACGGTCAGTTAGGTATGGACAACAGAACTCGGCTATTTTCAACCATATAAATGAACATAACCTAGAATAAACTGGAATATGTCACGTGTAATTTATAGCAGCAACTGCCGGTACAAGAGTCAAATGATGGAATCGGCCTTAATAAAATAGAAGCAGGTAATGAACATCTAAAAAGGGAATTGGACATCGGACATCGTCGACGCAGTGTTCATTCAACCAACGCTTAAGAAGATTAAAGGAAGATTATCAGCGGGGGTGACCTAAATTGGGGCTTACTTGTGGTCGAATCTCTTGGTATAAATACCACCTTTTCTGTAAACTTTTCTCATTCATATACCTGAAGAGAGAGACAGCAGTCTCTGAAATATAGTACTTTTCTCTCTACATTTTGGTGTTTTTATGGGCTCCTTTATTAGATATATATATATATATATATATAATATATATATATATATATATATATATATATATATATATATATATATATATATATATATATATATATATATATGACTGGTAAAAATGTTCTGTAACAACAGAATTCCATCTAATAAAAGGAGCCCATAAAAACACCAAAATATAAGAGAAAAAGTTACTATATTTCAGAGACTGCTGTCTCCCTCTTCAGGTAGATGAATGAGAAAAGTTTACAGAAAAGGTGGTATTTATACCAAGAGGTCCATCCACAAACAAGCTACTTTTAAGTCACCCCCGCTAATAATCTTCCTTTAATCTTCTTAAGGGTTGGGTTGAATGAAGACGTTGTCGATCGTGTCCGAAATCCATGCTCCTTTTGAGATGTTTCTTATTCCTGCCTCTCTTTATTAAGGCCGATTCCATCATTTGACTCTTGTACCGGCAGTTGCTGCTATAAATTACACGTGACAATTCCAGTTTATTCTATGGTTATGTTCATTTATATGGTTGAAAATAGCCGAGTTTCTGTTGTCCATACCTAACTGACCGTTTGTGTTTGTATTAATCTCTGGGGAAGGGATTTACCTGTAAATCCGATGTAAGATTGGTCACAGTCCTGGCATGGGATTTCGTATACCCCAGAGTCCTTTGGAGATGTCTTTTGTTGGACGTTAATCAGGATTTGGCTAAGGTGTTTTGGGGTGTAAATACAAAAGGATCGATTTTCCGAGGGGGTTGGTTATTCTCTTAATCGTGTCCAGGTGGGGAATTATTATTTTATTGTTGGGTGTATCTCTGGTCTTGTCTTAGGGGGTCGGTAGAAAATTACGTTGTTTGTGAATTGCTTTCTCAATTATATGGTCAGGATATTTTAAAGACGAAAGTTGCTTGCGAATTAGTTCAAATTCTTTTTCCAGGAATTCTGGGGAACAAATTCGTAAGGCTCTTAAGAACAAGTTACTAGCTACACCTATCTTGATAGTAATGTCATGATAGCTAAAGTAGTGAATGTATGAAAGTGAGAACGTTGGTTTTCTGTATATGGTAAATTTGTATTCTGTCGTATCTCTGATTATTAAAACATCAAGAAAGACAACAAAATTCCCTTTCTTGATGTTTTAATAATCAGAGACACTACTAAGCGTAATTTGGTACCGGCCGCTTGATCGAAAGTCACCTTGAATTACCGGCCTGGGAGTGGAAGTGTCATCAGTACTTTCTGTAGAATGTTCTAGAACCTTTTGTCCGGTTAAACTCCGGAGTATGGGGGTGCCGTGGAGACAGCGTTCGTACGTTTGTGCGTTGGAAAAGCTGAATTGAAAAAGAGAGAAAATCCCGAGCTGTAATCACCTGCCGGAGGGGTGAGTTAAGACAGACAATAATTAACATTTAATAAATTGTCTTTTCTTTAACATTTTGGTTATCTTTTATGTTATTATTTATTATCAGTTCTTCAACATGTATTTAGTGGTGTTACGAAAGCAAGCATTTCACTCGCCTTAAGTCATCGTTTTTTTTAAACAACTTAAAGAATAGTCGGATCAGTTTGAGATTTTGGCAGACTTACTCATAACCTGCCGTTTTTATTATATTTATTTATTATTTTTTTTAGCACATTGCAGTACCGAAAGTACCAAAAGTTAACAGTTAATTCAGTTTGTTCTTGAAAATGAGAAGAAAACTCCAACTTCGACGATGGCATGTCAGACGAATTCCTTGTGACGTTACAATGACGCATAGTTTCCCCCCCCCCCCCCCTCTCTCTCTCTCTCATCTCTCCTCTCTCTCTCTCTCTCTCTCTCTCTCTCTCTCTCTCTCTCGGTCTCTCTCTCTCTCTCTCCTCTCCTCTCTCTCGGAAATACGGCCACTTGAACCTTGATTTACACTTCAAAACTTGATGTGTATGTTGTATTGTATATATTCTTTTGAGAGCAACCGAAAGTATAGTAAGGCAACTGGTGATATGAACAGGATTTTTTTGAAGCATAGTTTAGTGTTTTTCGGTGTCTCCCGTTCCCTCGATTTGACGACAATAGACGATAGCCCACAGGTGTATTTGCTCTGAGCAATTATGGCGAGTACGCTACGTAAATTGTCCACGTGCCTGTAGGAATGATGTTGCATTTAGACTGTCCACCCTGTATAACAAGGAGAAAACCTTCCGTTTCTTAAGGATCAATTTGAATGTGTGACTGAAAGCTACATTGGCGCAGCAACCACGTTCAGTCACTGGCATCAGATAAGGAAAGGAATGCAGCCGATAAAAGAATTATGGGCAGAATAAAATTACTTTTGGCAGCACTTAAAGAGCGATGTCCCCGAGATTATCACTGTCTCCTCCTAATCTTTCAAATCTATTGTTCAAGGGATGTTTGAAAAGAAAAATGGGTGGGAAATTCAAGAAGAGAAGAGGAGACGAGAAGAGAGAGAGAGGAGAGAGCGGAGAAATTGGAGGAGAGCGGAGAGCGAGAGAAGACGAGAGAAGAGAGAGGACGGGGTTGGGGCTTAAATAGTGACGTTTTCGTGACGTCAAGGTCACTCGCTCAGATTGCTATCATCTTTGTTGGAATTTCTCATTTCAAGAACAAACTGACTTAACTGTTTGCTAGGGAAAATAAGGGCAATGTGTGAATAAGGCTCTGCCAAAATCTCATACTGATCAGTCTATTCTTTAAAAAGTCATTCCAAAAAAATTTTGACTTAAGGCGAGTGAAATGCATAGTTGTTGATTTTTTATACTAATGAGAGACGTTTTTCTCTCAACAGCTGATTAATAACTACCTAATTGAACTAGTGACATAAAGACGTGACTTTACCATGGCGACTCTGCGATACAGCTTCAGCAGTGGCAATTGTACCGAAGGCGCTTGGAAACAAAACACTTGGAGCTGAAGTGGATTCAGCACAGGACATCCGAGACGGACTGTTCTGTTACAAATCAGGATTTCAAGGGCTGTTTGCGCGGTGTCGCGTGTTCCTTTGTCTGAAAAGAACGGCCGATAAGGCAAAGATGGGAGTTTTGTGACAATGTGCCACCAGTGATAAACGCAGAAAATCTAGACTTATATTTACCTATTGGAGAGGTAAGCTGATAGACTTTCAATGCCTTGACGTGTATTTTATTATTCCGTTTATGTTTGAGGATTTTCTTTTATTACTATTACATTTTCTATGATAAATTGTTTTTTTTAATATTTTGTTAATAATAGCACATGATATCATGTTGGGTAATTTTTTTTTTTTTTTTTTTTTTGACAGATGCGCCATGAATAAGACCATGCCTAAGTTTAGACATCTGCCTAAAGTTTCGACTAACGGACTTTTAGTCTTAGTATAGAACCTTACTTGTCGGTGTCTGGGAAAGAGAATTTGGTTTCCATTTTGTTTTCTCTAGTGTTTAATGATTTTTGAGGTGGGGGATGAATAACCAGTTTTAGCTTATTTCCATAACCAGTATAATGTCGGGTTT
>NC_087216.1:59588567-59591067 GCF_015104395.2 Macrobrachium nipponense
AAACCCAACATTATACTGGTTATGGAAATAAGCTAAAACTGGTGATTCAACCCGCACTAGTGAAAACAAAATGGAAACCAAATTCTCTTTCCCAGACACCGACAATAGATGTTCCATACTAAGACTAAAAGTCCGTTAGTCGAAACTTAAGACAGATGTCTAAACTTATGCATGGTCTTATTCATGGCGCATCTGTCAAAAAAAAAAAAAAAAAAAAAAAATTACATGATATCATGTGCTATTATTAACAAAATATTAAAAAACAATTTATCATAGAAAATGTAATAGTAATAAAGAAAATCCTCAAACATAAACGGAATAATAAAATACACGTCAAGGCATTGAAAGTCTATCAGCTTACCTCTCCAATAGGTAAATATAAGTCTAGATTTTCTGCGTTTATCACTGGTGGCACATTGTCACAAAACTCCCATCTTTGCCTTATCGGCCGTTCTTTTCAGACAAAGGAACACGCGACACCGCGCAAACAGCCCTTGAAATCCTGATTTGTAACAGAACAGTCCGTCTCGGATGTCCTGTGCTGAATCCACTTCAGCTCCAAGTGTTTTTTGTTTCCAAGCGCCTTCGGTAGAATTGGCACTGCTGAAGCTGTATCGCAGAGTCGCCATAAGTAAAAATCATATCTTTATGTCACAGTTTCAAATTAAGTAGTTATTAATCAACTGTTGAGAGAAAAACGTCTCTCATTAGTATAAAAAATCAACAACTATGTATTTCACTCGCCTCAAGTCAACATTTTTTTGGAATGACTTTTTAAAGAATAGACTGATCAGTATGAGATTTTGGCCGAGCCTTATTCACACCTTGCCCTAATTTTCTTTAGCAAACAGTGAAATCAGTTTGTTCTTGAAATTAGAAATTCCAACAACGATGATATCAATCTGAGCGAGTGACCTTGACGTCACGAAAACGTCACTACTTAAGCCCCACCCTCTCTCTCCTCTCTCTCTCTCTCTCTCTCCACGTTGGACGTGTCGATTTCGCGCTCGGCTACCAATCCGGTAGTTCGAAGTTCGATTCTCGGCTCTGCCAACGCGGACAAAGTGGAATTTATTTCTGGTGATAGAAATTCATTTCTCGATATAATGTGGTTCGGATCCCACAATAAGCTGTAGGTCCCGTTGCTAGGTATCCCATTGATTCTTAACGTAAAAATATCTAATCCTTCGGCCAGCCCTAGGAGAGCTGTTAATCAGCTCAGCGGTCTGGTAAAACTAAGATATAGCTTAACGTCTCTCTCTCTCTCTCTCTCGAACTCTCACTCTCTCTCTCTCTCTCTCTCTCTCTCTCCTCTTCTTGAATTTCCACCCATTTTTCAAATCCTTGAACATAGATTGAAAGATTAGGAGGAGACAGTGATAATCTCGGGGACATCGCTCTTTAAGTGCTGCCATAAGTAATTTTAATCTGGCCATTCTTTTTTTATCGGCTACATTCCTTTCCTTATCTGATGCCAATAACTGAAGTGGTTGCTGCGCCAATGTAGCTTTCAGTCACACATTCAAATTGATCCTTAAGAAACGGAAGGTTTTCTCCTTGTTATACAGGGTGGACAGTCTAAATGCAACATCATTCCTACAGGCACGTGGACAATTTACGTAGCGTACTCGCCATAATTGCTCAGAGCAAATACACCTGTGGGCTATCGTCTATTGTCGTCAAACGAGGGAAACGGGAGACACCGAAAAACCACTAAACTATGCTTCAAAAAAATCCTGTTCATATCACCAGTTGCCTTACTATACTTTCGGTTGCTCTCAAAAGAATATATACAATACAACATACACATCAAGTTTTGAAGTGTAAATCAAGGTTCAAGTGGCCGTATTTTCCGAGAGAGAGAGAGAGAGAGAGAGAGAGAGAGAGAGAGAGAGAGAGAGAGAGAGAGGAAACTATAGTAGTGTCATTGTTACGTCACAAGGAATTTCGTCTGACATGCCATCGTCGAAGTTGGAGTTTCTTCTCATTTTCAAGAACAAACTGAATTAACTGTTAACTTTTGGTACCTTCGGTACAGCACTATGCTAAAAAAGATAATAAATAAATATAATAAAAACGGCAGGTTTTGAGTAAGTCTGCCAAAATCTCAAACTGATCCGACTATTCTTTAAGTTGTTTAAAAAAAAACGATGACTTAAGGCGAGTGAAATGCTTGCTTCCGTAACACCACTAAATACATGTTGAAGAACTGATAATAAATAATAACATAAAAGATAACCAAAATGTTAAAGAAAAGACAATTTATTAAATGTTAATTATTGTCTGTCTTAACTCACCCCTCCGGCAGGTGATTAAAGCTCGGGATTTTCTCTCTCTTTTTCAATTCAGCTTTTCCAACACACAAACGTACGAATGCCGTCTCCACGGCACCCCCATACTCAGGAGTTTAACCGTACAAAAGGTTCTAGAACATTCTACAAAAAGTACTGATGACGCTTCCACTCCAAGACCGGTAATTCCAGTTGACTTTCGATCAAGC
>NC_087216.1:59596067-59611067 GCF_015104395.2 Macrobrachium nipponense
CCAAACAACATATTAATTTTTATTTGTATATACTCATTCAAAATTATTCAAATTCATAAGCAACAATTATATTCAGGTCAAAGAATAAAATTCAAGCGACTTTTCAATATGACAGTTTGCGATTCTGCAAAATAGATACAAACCTGTGAAAGACATAAGAAAATTGATTTCTTAGCTGATTATGAATGAGGCGAAAACTGGGTATCTTCTTTATAACAAAAAAACCCGTATGTTAAATGCCTGAAAATAGGATAATAGGTAGCACTTACATTAATAAGTAATATCATACAAGATGCATGAAACTCCATTCATTCACTAAATTCAGTACGGTACAAGAATTACATCTTTATTAGTAGAAACGAAATTGCAGTGTGATATGAATAGGGAAACACACAATGATAGTATGATAGTAGTTTTCCCCAAATTATACCTATTTTCTTTTTTTTCCCTTAAGCATTAAGGAGGTAGACAATGCTCCTCCTACTTGGGGGATTTAGGGGAAGTGTGGAGACCTTAGAGAACTGGGTGACGGTCATACGTCATACGCTCTTTAACCTACTCCCATTTATATTAATTTAAGAAAATACAATAGTAATAATTAAATAAACGCATTCTACAAAAACCAACATATTTATTAAATTCAAGTTTACTTAATGTATAATAGGCATGAAAGGGGGAGGGGGAGGAGACGGGAAGGGCAGGGAAGTGGGTTGAGGGAGGGATGAGGAGTGAAAGGGTGAGGGAAGAAGGGAGGAAGGGAGGAACGGGATGGGAGTAAAGCAAGTTCGAAAGCATAGGTTGGCAATGCTTGGCAACACCTTGTAAGTCAAGAGTAAACGTCGTAACTAACACCATTTGACGATGCACTATATTACCAAAAATCAGGGCGAGATGTGTTGTACACTGTGTTAAAGCACCATTTCGATCAAATAATTAGTTTGAAGGATATTTGAGAAAACGATGACTCGCGGTCCCTGAAATACATAGTAGGTGTTGTTTTTGTTGTTTTCTAAGTTTGCGTTGGGTGTTGTAGGGCGTCTGATGTGATCTTTCTGCTTCTAGTTGTCTGTTCAATGTAGGTTTGTGGAATAAGATACAAACAGATTCAGCTATTTTCTGAGTAGATGATCTCTGTCTTCTCGACGCAGGTAAAACGGCAAACGACGTTGGGGCGTTCTTCCTTCTCTTGGTTTGGGCTGGTATTATTTTTCATGATGAGAGATGTCAAATTGGGTTTACATTGAGCTGTTCGAAAGGGGCTTCAGGTGTTATTCCTCTCTTAATGATGTTGGTGATCACCTTTTTCTCTTCCTCGAATCTGCCATTATATTCAGTTCTATGGTAGTATATAAATGAAGATATTCTTATCTCCGTCACCTGGTCTCCTGGTTTCGTTTGTGTAGAACTGTTCGATTCTTCTTCGTGTTACATCTTCGACAGTTATCTTAGAAGCCATTGTTTATCAAGAACTGTTTGACATTAGAAGAAATTATTTGTCAAAAACTGTTTGACACTCTCGATTTCCAGATGGGTCTTGCGCCATGTGGAGCAGTGGGTTATGGCTCCTTTGATGTAGCGTCCACTACCGACCCTTTACGTATTAGCTGCTGGGTACTCCCCACGCGCGTTAAGACACCGCCCCGCGTTTGTTGCCTTTGTGTAGATTTTTAGTGTCGAATGCTTGTCCTTTTTGCGTAATGAGGATGTCTAGGAAAGGAATGGTTTTCTCTCTGCTAAATTCTATAGTGAAATTTAGGGAGAAATATTTCTTAAATTTTGTGGCTTCATTTTTGTCCTTCATTGTTATGAAAATGTCGTAAATATACCTCGCGTACATGCGTGGTTTTTTATGATTGGCAAAAGTTTTTCATCCACCAACTGAATTTGGAAGAACGGAGATTTAGAAAATTTTGTCAACTGATAAGTTGATCAACGACCAAAAAGCCATAGCATTCAACGAAATCTGCATACAAGAAAAACTTTGTTCCCCAAAAAGCAACATATATATATATATATATATATATATTATATATATATATATATATATATATATATATATAGATAGATATATATATATATATAGATAGATATATATATATATATATATATATATATTATATATATATATATATGTGAATAACTTGATCACGAAGTATATAAAACGTGATGCTTTGTATAAATAAAGGTTTTTTTTTGCCCACGAAGGAAAAAATGAAAGAGCGAGATAGCCGAGTACTTTCGGTCCTATTCGGACCCTTTACTGCCTCAGTAAAGGGCCGAATAGGACCGAAACTACTCGGCTATCTCACTTTTCATTTTTTCCTTCGTGGCAAAAAAACCTTTATTTATATATATATATATCGATATATATATATATATATCTATTATATATATATAGGCATGTATAATATATATAATATTATATATATACTACATATATATATATATATATATATCTATATATATATATGTTGTTACTTTTGGGGCAAAGTTTTTTCTGTATGGGCGGATTTCGTTGAATGCTATGGCTTTTTGGTCGTTGATCAACTTATCAGTTTGACAAAATTTGCAACGTTAATATGTATATATATATATATATATATATATATATATATATATATATATATATATATATATATTCTATATATATATATATATGCATATATATATTTATGTTAACTGCCTACTGGAAACGACAAAATTTAAATATATGGTGCTATAGACTTTGTCACGAACCAATTGAAATGTGGGTGTATGAGGGACACAGCGACGCAGTAACACATATCAGATTGTGGAGGTGATGGGATCGCCAGTGCGCAAGTTGATTGTGATGTCAGAAAAATTCGGACATGTGTGCGAACACAAGGACTCCTTCGAATGTAATATAATGAGACCATGGGCGAAGAATGGCTATTCTAGATCGAGAACCTTTTGAGTGATAAGTGGAAGGAGGCCTAGAGGAAAGTGCAGAAGATCCATCCAATTCCTCCAACTAATTCCTAATATTCTTCTGAGCCTTTTATTTTCAAATGCTAAGAAACTATTATCCGAAGTCACTGTATTGTACCCTGATTCATGCCCATAAATCAAAACACTCCTAACAATTACCATATCTACATCTATATCTATATCTATATTCTATATTCTATATCTATATATGTATATATCTATTATATATATTATATATAGTATATATATATATACTATATATTATTATATATATATATATACTATATATAATATATATATATATAGATATAGATAAAGATTAGATATAGATATAGATATAGATGTAGATATGGTAATTGTTAGGAGTGTTTTGATTTATGGGCATGAATCAGGGTACAATACAGTGACTTCGGATAATAGTTTCTTAGCATTTGAAAATAAAAGGCTCAGAAGAATATTAGGAATTAGTTGGAGGAATTGGATGGATCTTCTGCACTTTCCTCTAGGCCTCCTTCCACTTATCACTCAAAAGGTTCTCGATCTAGAATAGCCATTCTTCGCCCATGGTCTCATTATATTACATTCGAAGGAGTCCTTGTGTTCGCACACATGTCCGAATTTTTCTGACATCACGATCAACTTGCGCACTGGCGATCCCATCACCTCCACAATCTGATATGTGTTACTGCGTCGCTGTCCCTCATACACCCACATTTCATTGGTTCGTGACAAAGTCTATAGCACCATATATTTAAATTTTGTCGTTTCCAGTAGGCAGTTAACATAAATATATATATATGCATATATATATATATATATATATATATATATATATATACATATATATATATATATATAACATATATATATATATATATATATATATATATATATATATATATATATATATATATATATATATATATATATATATATTAATTACGTTGCAAATATGTTGGGGAAATTACAGATATTGCTGTCCAATCTATAGTTTTCAAGGTCGCTGAGATGAATTGTGGCACTTCCGATCCCCCGTAAGTCCAAGTTTTAGCCCTGATATGAAGGAGGGGGTGAGAGGGGGGGAAATAATACATCAAAAGGGGACAGATATCAGAGTCTAATTCATTGTTTTCAGAGTCACTGGGATGCCCTTCAAATCCAAGTTCAGCCCCAATAAGAATGGCAGCTGAGAAGCAATGAAATATAAAATTTCCTAAATGCTAGGCCAATGTAGCAGAAGCAGTTATCTTAACAGGAGAGAGAGAGAGAGAGAGAGAGAGCGAGAGAGAGAGATAGAGAGAGAGAGAGTAGAAAGTGGTTTTATATGTTGTCATTCAGAGTTTCCCCGTCACCGTCGGTTTGCATAGCTATTATATATTATATGCATTTATATATATATATATATATATATCTATATATATATATATATATATATATAAATATATAATATATATATATATTACACATACACATATATTGTGACGGAGTGCCAAGTATCTGGTTACTACACTTATCAATCATGAAATGAGTATCTCACAACAGCAAGACACCTGAACCTTCATCACAGATTAAATACGACTGATTACTCTAAAGGCAACAGTGACCCCTTAACAACTTACCAGTAGTGCAGAAAATCAGACTAAGTTCATTAAAACAGGTGTGAGTTAATCTTATATGTAATCAAATTAATTAAAGGGCATCACTCCATCAACAACTTTAAAAGTCTAAGTATTTCCCTGATTTTACAGTCTCAGTACTTCCCTGGTTCTAAGAACTCGCCTTCAATTAAAATTGAAAGAAAGGAGCTCAATTACCCTCTGTTTGTTTCCTACTAAACAAAATTAAATATACTTGTGAAAAACTAAACACTTGAAAAAATTTTAGACACAAAAATTTATTATCAGACTCAAAATGTATAAGTGGAATTCACAATCTCAGGGAAATTTACTGTTACTTAAAAAGACCCCAAAGTTTAATTAGTTCTTGAATTAATTAAGTAAAATTAAATCAAAATTAATTTATCACAAAAATCAAGAAGATTGAATAATCAAGGAATTAAATTATTCAACTGAAATTCTAAGTGTTAGGTAATAACTAAAATTTGGAAATTAATTCTCAAGTGCTAAACAACACTAAAACTTGAATAGAATTGTAAGTAAAGGCAAATTAATTCACAACAAAGTTGGGTTGTTTTAAATTCAATTAAATATGCAACGATTTATTAATGGAAACAATTAAGTTAATCAATTTGTGAATGTAAATGAATACACAGAAAAATATGGAAAATACCAAAATTGCAAAAAGAAAGCATTAATCACGCAGAATAAATATAAAAAACACACTTCGGTTAGAAAAATGGACAAATGCACAAAAAATCACTTCAATAAAAAAATGGATAAACTCAAAAAAAAAAAAAAAAAAAAAAAAAATCATCAATAAGAGAATGTGGAAAAATGGTAAAAATTCCCCTGGAATAACTCAAGTACTTTCAGTATTTCAAGTACTTTTTAAGTTTAAGTTTAGGGCACTGAACTTACTTAAAACTCTTACCAATTTTAGAAGGCCTTTTTCAAAATCACCAATAAACACTTATACACGAGGCGCCTGTTACACACTTTTACAATGTCTGTTCAGATTCTACAAATAAACGCTAATGATCTTAAATAACTCTTAAGAAATGTCAAATCTAAAATTTATGAGTGACCAACAACTATGTATAAAATCTTTTACGTTAAACGTTATCACTGAATCCTTTACGAGAGAGAGAGAGAGAGAGAGAGAGAGAGAGAGAGAGAGAGAGAGAGAGCCAAACGTGACCAGGTCTTAAGTCGGAATGATTTTCCTTTTGTACAGAAGCTTAACAATGGATTTCGTCACACAAAACGTTTTGGGGCTAAGAGACAGTTACTTTCATAAAAATTCTCTTTCAAAACAGTATCTAAAGAGAAATTGGAATTACATCGTAAATGACATTTATCATTACGTGATTTAAAACAATAAAAATATTTTAATATGAAAGGAATAATTATATTGAAAGCAAAACTAAATGCCGTCACTTCCCAAAGATGATGTATGCTTGAACAGAAGGTTCTAGAACTATCTTACGAAAAGGTGATGCAGTACCATAGGAACATGGTGAAATATCCACGTGACTTCTCGACAAAAACGTACACATTTGAAACCAGTCATGTACATTGTATGCTCAACATATGCCAAAACAGAACTCCCTTATCAGAAGTATTGACATGTTATGAAAACAAAATGGAGACTTTGAGTTCTCCTTATTTCAAGTGATGACAAAAATTTCTTGCGTTTGTCCGTCTCCTTTTCACATAATCCATTTACGTTTATCTTAACTTTTAAATTATATTATGCGAAATTTGATCATACATTAATTATCAAAACATTTTATAAGCTAAATAAGGAATCTGAAAATATTGCAAAAAATTTTACAACAATTCATACAGTTACGGAGAGGATGGTATGCATTACGAGAGTAACAATATATATATATATATATATATATATATATATATATATATATATATATATCGTGGCTGGTACGCATAGAAGCTTCCCACAAAAAAAAAAAAAAGAGAACTTTCATAACACTGCCTGCGCTGTTTTCAAGGTCTAACATATAATACCTGATTTTAGGCTAGTTTTAAGCACTGAATCTAAAAATCATGCTCATTTCACTCAATCAGATCAAGTTAATGAAATATTAGCTCATCAAAAATATTGTAAATTCCGATGTATTTGTAGATGAATGAAACACAATATTGAAAATATTTCTGACTTATTCACAGAATGCTTACAAAATATTTTGTATAGATAGCAAGAAGAGTATAATGAACTAAGGAAGCTAATCGTGGGTGAATGTCTCTTCAGGGACTTCCGTTTGTGCTGATCAGACTCCACAGCAGGCACCAGCAGTAGTTGGCTAGAAAGTTGACATTACATCGGCCTTTATAGCGTTCCTCCATAACACTGATATTTTGGTGAAAGCGCTCACCCTGTTCTTCACTTAAGTCTCCAAAATTCTCTGGAAAATAGTTCAGACGAGACCGGAGGAAGTGCATTTTCACTGAGATGCGCGCAGCAAGTTGGCAGAAATTCTCTATTAACTCATCAACCACCTTCTGATACTGTGAACTCCTGTGGTTGCCAAGGAAGTTTGCAATGACTGTCTTAAAGGACAACCAGCCAGAGTTCACCAGGATTCAGTGCATCATCAAAAACTAGCGTACTTAATGAGTTCCCTTATTTGAGGACCATCAAATATACCTGCCGTAAGTTTCTCCATGCTTTTTTGTTGAAAATTCGGATGCCTTTACAAAGTTCTTCATGAGACCGAGTTTGATGTGGAAGGGTGGAAGCAATATTTTGCTCGTTTCAACCAGAGGGTGGGACAGAACGCTGTGACTCCCAGGTTTTAATCCTTGTCTTGATGGCCACTATTGTCGGACATAATGCTGGTCATCAGCACGGCTATCCCATAAGCACAGAAAGCATGGATACTTTATGTACCCACCTTGAAGTCCTAGGATGAGTCCAACAACTTTAAGATCATCACAGATCAACCATTTATGTTCCTGGTAGTACTGAGCAGACAACAGACGTTCCATGGTTTTGTGGGATTCTTTCATTTGGACCGCGTGCCCAACAGGGATCGATGTGAGTCAGTGAAGAGTCTCTATTCCATAGCATCATACTTCAGACCAAGTAATTCAATCAGGTCTGCAATATTGTTATAGTAGACCAGTGATGAAGCTTCAGCAAACGTGAAGAATTTTCGAAATTCTCTCTCGCGGTCCCGATACCAATAGAATGTTGTTCCTGGTACCAGTAGACGTTTCTCTCGAAGACGAGAACCCAGTAGCTGGGCAGGTCTCTGGTCAGGTCATTGAGTTTGGCTTGGGTCAAAGACACCGGTTGGTGTATCAGTCATGTCACCAGATTTGGAATCGGAACTAGATTCCATGGTGACATTTGGCTCAGGAACAGGAAGATCAGGGCCATGGGGGACTGGCTTTATGGCAAAAGGATCATCAGGATATTGAACATGGTGCTTGTTGTTGCGATTGGTGTCTTTTAGATTATTCATGCAAAAGTAGCAGTCGGTAACGTGATCTTTCCCTTCCCTCCACACCATTGGGACCCCAAATGGCATACTCTTCCTTTTCTTGTTCCTTGAATCCCGTAAGTTTTCAACACGTTTTGCGGCACATATGGGGAGCGAATGGCTTATCCTGGTCCCCTAGTTTGACTCCAAAGTAAGCTTGATATGCCTTCTTCGCAAAATCCGTGATTTTTGATTGACGGTCTGGACTCTGGAAGATGGTTTTTACACTTCCGATCCATTTTTATACATCTAGACCTGAAAAGAGAAATAAAAATAATTAAAGGTTACCCACGACCCGGTTTTGATGAAACAAAGCCCATAAACGCTTGGATAATTGCGATATTTTGGAAAAATAGGCTGGAATAAAATAGAATATATCTTGGAAACCAGACCTAACCCAAGATAATGAACTGTATTTTTGAATTCAGCTGCAAAAATGGTCCTAAATCAGTTGCAAAATCCTTGACCTTTGTTCGAAAGTTTTGGAACGCAGGCCAGTGTAATCATCTATTTGGTTTTCCTACACAGACAGCTCATCATAATTAATAGTAATATATGGACAATATATTCATATTTCCCTTGTCACAGTTGACATTTGGAGAAAATCTCCAATCTTATTTGCAAGCAATTAAGCAATCTCAGTGTAGAAAGGCAATCTGTGATCAACGCATGTCGCAATGGAAAAGTGATCTAGGGTTTCTTTACATTCAGCAGCGACAGATTGCCACTGTAATTACTGTCAACATCAGGGCAAAATGCGTTGGATTTGGTATGATCGCCCTGATTGGAATTAGTGTCGCTCCGCTGACTAGAAAAGGAATTTGTGATTAAAAGCAAAAGCCCGACTTTTCTTTCCCTCAGATTTGTTGCCTGCTTCAGTTTTCAGCGATAGAAAAATAAAAGGATTAATAGTCCCAATATATATTATATATATTATATATATATTTTATTATATATATATTAATTATATATTATATATGATATATATATATAATATATATATATATAAATATATAATATATATGAATTCATATATATCCAATATGAATATATTATATATATATAATATATACGCAACTTAAACTACCAAGTGTTCCTTTAATATCAAATTCGTTCTACCTCGAAAACTGATATATTTTCATATATGTTAACCGAAGGGGAATTTTTAGTTGATAATAATTTTATCGGCTCACGGGCGCGACACTCGGAACCAACAAATCAGGACGTACAGAGAAGTGCTCTATACCACACGGAGGTTTGTGAATCAAGAAATCAGGACGTACAGTGAGTGCTCTTATACCACAACACGCCCGTGTGGTATATATGAGCGCTCCACTGTACGTCCGGATTTCTTGGTTCCGAGGTTCGCTCCCCCGTGAGCTGACGAAATCATTATCAACTAAAAAAAATCCCCTTCAGTTAACAGATATGAAAGTATCTTATTTCTGAGGTAGAGCGAATTAGATATTAAAGGACATTTGTTGCTTAATGCGTATATATGAATCACAGTGATATGATAATACTCATATATATAGATCACACACACACACACACACACACACACACACACACATATATATATATATATATATATATATATATATATATATATATATATATATATATATATATATATATATTACATTGGAGAACCAACATTAATTTTACACACACATAAATACATACATACATACATACATACATACATACATACATACGTATTCATATATATACATTTATACACACACTATATATATATATATATATAGTATATATATATATATATATATATATATATATATATATATGTATATATGTATGTTTGCATGTATGTGTGTGTATGTGAATGTGTGTAAAATGAATGTTGGTTCTCCCATGTAAGTTACTTAGGAAAAAGCCAGTGTTTCTTCAATTGGAATGAACCATATTTTCGCCAAACTTGCCCTCCTCTCGACACCCATCCTGCGTGGGAGTAAATATTGATGTTGATGTATTGAGATTTCTGAACGTCGAAAGAGATTTTGCATGTTACTCTCTGGAAGCCAACAAAGATCAAAGGCTCTGTACGTCAGTTACAAAAAAAAAAAAAAAAAAAAAAAAAAAGGAAAAAAAGGCGTGTTTTCACCGAAGAGAAATATTTGGAATTTTTCCCCATCGCTATTTATACCACCAAACATTTTTCTTATATCGGCAAGAATCGAAATAGCCCCTTTGTCAGAAATACAAAATTAAAAATGAAAGTATATATCATCATATGGTTCATATTAGTTGTTATAAAATATATATATATCTATATTATATATAATATAGATATATATATATATATAATATATATTATATATATTAATATATATTATAATTATCATATAATTAATATATTATTATATTTAATTCTTATATATGAAATATTATATAAATATATATGAATATATATAAATAATATAGATATATATATATATATAATTATTAATTTAAAAAATTTTTAGGGGAAAAAATTTAGAGGGACTGGCTCTACTTTAAATTCTTTGGAAACTGCAACTGTGAATAGAATATAAAAGTATCTATCCTTAGTAAAAACTATCACAAACTACTTTAAAAAACGATTGAAGGTAAAACGCTTGATGCCCACTTAATAATTCACTAAGGAAATCAGAAAAATAACAAAATTACTGGAGCTCTCACTGACGCTGTGGCACTGTATCACTATTACTGCTGAATATTATATACAATATCTAGAACGAAAGTGCCACCGGGTTGCTATAAAACACAAAATCTAGTGAGTAAACGTCGTGCAGAAGTCAACGATAGAACTCTTAAGGCTAACACATAAGATGGAGCATGGCGAACAGGGATTGCTCCCACTGAGATCTTGGGAATCAGATCTCAAAGAATGGCTCTGGCAGTATAAGTGTTGAGTGGCACTGTTGAATTACAGAAGGCGGCACACAACGGGAAAGTCTACACGAATCTGCAAAGCAGTTAGCGTCGTAACACCTGAGATAACAACGGGAAGCTTACATAACTGGTGAATGTCTAAATGGAAAAATGTAAGATACGGCAAGTATCAAAATATTGAATGAATGCTAAATTACTCAATTAATGTAAGCATGACCAACAAAGATCTTAAGAACACTTTCGCAATGAATTAAAAGATGTCACAAATGCACAATCAAAAATCACTTGTTTCTCTAAAGGAGAGAGGATAATAGGATCATGGGAATAGGAGAACAAGTGGAACAAAGAATGAGTGCAAGGAATAGGATGAGAAGGCCGACAACCAACTTCCAATTCAGTTACCTTAATCCACGGATGAGCCATGCATAGAGTTGAGCCAGAACGTCAGAGGAAAGTCTTCGTCACTTGCAGTTTTAACCAAAGGAATAAAATAAATTGTGGAGCGCTCCAGATTCCACACTGGGCAGCGCTCAGATACTTCGAGGTAACAGTAGAAATTAACTTACATATCTTCATTCTTACAAAAAATTTTAAGTGCTTCTAATTATGTGAGCCCAGTCTTAGACTGGACAAAAGGTGAAGTGTAATGCATTTAGATAATTTTTTATGGAGACATATAAGGTTTTTTTTAAGCATAACATAAAACTGATATTTGATGTAACTTGAATGATTTGATTATGGTACAGACTACTATTTAATGTCAGACTAACTGATATTAAATAGTTCCAAAATGAGTTTTTTTTTATCTTATATACGATTATGCAAGGAATATCATTCATTATTGTTTTAATGTATACAGTAAGACTACCATAGAATTTCGTATTATGACTGCAACTGATAACAAATACAATTTTTAGAAGTCTTTTACTAGCATTTATTAAAAATAATACTGAAAAGAAAAACAATTGATTACATTGTATTCTCTTTCACTAATAAACGTACGCGCCGCTTTCAATTAAAAATGAAGTTATCGCTGCTTCAAAGAAGTGAGGTCATTTTATTTATTTTTTATTTTTATTTAATTATTTATGTTTATATAGCACATGAAAGATCTTCTGACTTGAGAAATCATGTTTTTCATGTCATCGACATTATAGTATTTATAAAAAAAGTATATATTTATAATGTGTGTATGTGGTGTATACATATGAATTTTTATATTCACAGTGATTCATATACACGCATTAAGCTAAATGCGTGTATATGAATCACGGTGATGTGGTAAAAATTCATAATATGGCTACTTGCAGCAAATGCACGACTCGTTTAACATGATAGAGGTAGTGAATATCGATTCTAATTACAAATGCCTGTGTTCGACAGTGATTTGTGAAGTCGGAATCAACATCAACTTATACCTCACTTGTTGGGGCCAGGTCGGTATCATCACTGACAGTCCTGATTTTCTCCTCTGTCCGCTGGTTTCGAATCCACGAGAGGACGAAATTGTTATTAATAAAAACAATTCCCCTTTCGGTAACATATATGAAGATATGTAAATTCCCGAGGTAGAACGAATTGGATATTAAAAAAGAAAATTTGTAGCTTTATGATTATATATATATATATATATATATATATATATATATATATATATATATATATATATATATATATAATATTTATGTATGTATGTATGTATACATACATATATATATATATATATATATATATATATATATATATATATATATAGTATATATATATATATATATATATATATATATATATATATATATATATATATATATTATATATATATGTATATAGTTACAACCTCCCAGGTTGCAATACAGGTTCTATTAGGTCTTTATATTCACTAGGATTGCAGTCAGTAAAATGTACCTCAGTATTAAGGAAAACAGAAACAGAAACTCAAGAAAAACTTCAATATTTATTACAAACTGGGAAAATACTTAAATCAACCTTGTGAGGTTAAATACACTTAATTGCTCAGATAAATAATCAAGAGAACAAATATCTGGTTCTCGGGAACTCACAAGATACCCCAAAAGCTAATACACTAAACCCTAATCAATCAAGAGAAAATTCCAAGAGAGAAAACATACTTAATATATAGCAAGTTGGATCCAAAATAAAGCTAACCAAAATCATCAATAACCTAATAATAATAAGGTAGAAGGAAGTAAGAGATGATGATAAGGAAAATCTTAATATTACCTACCTACAACACAAGGCTGTAAACAATGTGGAAACTCAGTCCACTAAATACCAACTCAGAATCAAATGTGCCAACATATACATGTAAACATACATATATATATATATATATATATATATATATATATATCTATATATATATATATATATATATATATATATATATATATTTATTTATAAATTAATAAAATTGACAAAAGTATAGATTAATAAGTGAAGTACCAGAAGAGGAGATCAGTCCATCAAACAGCTAACGGAAGGGGCAAACACTGTATGCCAGGTACTGGAGGGCAAAACATTGTCCTGATACAAGAGGAACAACGATAATACGTCTTACTTGGCAGCAGCCTCCCTACTTGTCAGCTAACGAGTCAAGCAGCTCTCACTCCCGTATAGCAGCTGGACAAGGATGACATGGCAAGTGAATCCAAATCCAATGCCGGAAATAACGACGGCACTGGTCCCGTAAAAATCCTCTAATGGGAAAAAAAAGGGGCAGAAACAGCCGTCACAGGTGACACAGCACCTGCTAAACCCTCAACAGCAGCGTAAAGGTCGCAAGGGACAACATCTGCATGTTACACCCATGATCCAAGGACACACGCACAACAGACGTATGGTTGTGTCTTCCAGATTCTGTGAGAGAAATATCCAAGTGCGTGGTCCAAAAGGTAAATATCCAAAGTCGTCCTCCAAATCAATCCAAAAATATCCTGCGACGGGAAACAGTCTAGGTGAAAGCTCGCCAAGACCCGAACTGCCGTTGACCGGTCCACCATGTCCAATCATCACCTTCTCAGTGTTTATAAACACTCAAAGCAAAAAAATAACAATCGTTAAAACGATGTTCACTAATACACAAAGGAGGATGAGGATGTGCAAAAACACTGACACACAATCATAAAGCCACTTAACTTACGGTAACACAAGTGTAAACATACTCAGCAAAAATTTAACTTAAAGTAAACAAGGCTGATTTAAATAAACCCAACCCAAAGAAAATAATAATAGTTTTACGTTAACCTAATAATATGTATATATATAATATATATATATATATATATATATATATATATATATGATATTATATATATATATATATATATATATATAACATATATATATATATATATAGATATATATATATATATGTATATAGATATATATATATATATATGTATATATATATATATATATATATATATATATCTATATATATATACATTATATATTATATATATATATATATATATATATATATATATATATATATATATATATAGTATATACATATTCATAATCATTGGATATTTAATATTCGTTAAGATACCTTACACTCAACGGTAGTTGCATGTATATGCATATGGAGTTTATCAGAAAGCACTGGTAACGAAAAATTCTTCGCGGGTGAGAACTATTCTTAGGGTTAAGTTGAAAAGTTCTTATGCCGTTAGGACCATTTTTTTCCCGCAAACCCCAAATTCAGGAGGGACGCCATTACCTGCTCCATACGAGGGTCGTAAGGGAACAGAGATTATTATTACTCGGAAATATAATTCCATGCAGTAATAACACGGCAAAATGAAGTTCTTGCGCATTCACATCGTTTTGATGCACAAATGAACAGTAACGAAAAATGCAAAGTAAATAGACAGCAGTCATTACCTCCAGTTCCTTATACTTACATTCCGGGTAGGGCATTGAATTCTCTATGGGTCCGGTGCCATAAGCAACAACTGCGTCATCACAGGCACTCGGTGCAGTTAATATAGGCTGGGTAGTATCATTCA
>NC_087216.1:59616067-59618567 GCF_015104395.2 Macrobrachium nipponense
ACATGAAGCCAGCATTGTCTGCCGTAAGATGTTTGAAGTAAACTCTCTCTCTCTCTCTCTCTCTCTCTCTCTCTCTCTCTATCTCTGTATATGATATATGATATATGATATATATATATATATATATATATATATATATATATATATATATATATATATATATATATATATATATATATATATATACACGTATATAAGAAATAATTCTGTTAGTTATGATGTTTACCTAATATGCGTATAGCATTTAACATGTGACAACAAATGTTTATCCGGATAGAATCAACAATATCTCGGTAAGAAATGTATGATGTTACCTTGTATATTATGATTTATCATACAAAATAGTCCACTTATAGCCGTTTCTAATATTAAATCATTCCATTCTCGATGCAAATTCTTTTATAAAACATGAGTTTCACCATAATACATCAAACCGACCCATTTAGCGTTTCTAGTTTATTGGCATTTGTGTTAATGAAACCATCATTTCAAAATACAAAAGTTGAGTCAACAGAAAGTTTATAATTGTACGTTGATCGGTGTTAATTTTGTGGTGTCATTAATGGTAGATTATCTGTTATGCAGAAAATACATTCTGTCTTTAGTTTTAATTACGATTTTATATGTTATAATAACCATTAGACGTATCAGTTCAACTTTATCAGCATACCGTAAATTAGGAGTTGGAACAGAGTTTTCATAAATATATAACGTGTCCGAAGATAATCACTTAAGAACAAACTTTGAAACTGTGATCTAGTAGAATGCTTTATATTAGTATTGCTTACACGTCGTATTGCAAAGCAATCCTTTACCTACAGAGAGATAAAATAACTTTATGGTAAGAGCATATATATATATATATATATATATATATATATATATAATATATATGATATATATATATATATATATATTATATATATGTATATATATATATATATATATATATATATATATATATATATATATATATATATATATATATATATATATATATATCTTATATATATTATAGATGTATATATATATATATATATATATATATATATATATATATATATATATATATATATATATATATATATATATATATATGTATGAGTGGTAAAAATGTTCTGTAACAACAGAATTCCATCTAATAAAAGGAGCCCATAAAAACACCAAAACTATAGAGGTCACCCCCGCTGTAATCTTCCTTTAATCTTCTTAAGTGTGGGTTGAATGAAAACCTTGTCGATCGTATCTGAAATCCATCTCCTTTTTGAGATGTTCATTACCTGCCTCTCTTTTATTAAGGCCGACTCCATCATTTGACTCTTGTACCGGCAGTTGCTGCTATAAATTACATGTGACAAATTCCAGTTTATTCTATGGTTATGTTCATTTATATGGTTGAAAATAGCCTAGTTCTGTTGTCCATACCTAACTGACCATTTGTGTTGTTGTATTAATCTCTGGGGAAGTGATTTACCTGTAAATCCGATGTAAGATTGTCACAGTCCTGGCTAGACTTCATAGTGGCTTTGATAAATTCATATCTGACAAAAACTACAGCCGTGAAGAGATATGTTTAAAAGGAGTGTTACTAAATGCTTTAACTGACCTACATAAGAAATATCCTGTTCCTGCAGATTCATGATAGCCATCCTCTCGCTAAAAAAGTTAGATGTTTATAATAAGTAGATCCGACAAAGACGGCAAAATCGTAATAATGGACAAGACTTCTACCTCGACAAAATCAACCAGCTCCTTAGCGACACAAACACTTACGAAAAACTGACGAAAAATCCCCTCCAAAACGTTCCCACATAATTTTTTCGGAAAGTAAGATTAATTGGCCAAGACAAAAAGAGTATTGAACTATTAGAGAAATTTAAAGTAATTAATCCTAAATTACCCTACTTTTATGGTCTTCCCAAAACTCACAAAGACAATCTTCCATTCAGACCCATCCTTTCATGTGCCGGAGCTTTCAATTACAAAATTCTAAATGGTTAGCTGGCTCCTTTCCCCTTTTTTATTTTTTGGCGCTTTTTTCTCACCCAGTCACATAAAACATTCGGAAGATTTTTGTCACAAATTCTGAGAAGCACATATACCCACTTCACAACATAAAACTTTTAAGCCTTGACGTAGACTCCCTATTCCCCAAAAGTACCAGTGCAGGACGTTCTTCAGTTTTTAAGGGAAAAATTATCCCCCTATTCAGATCATTTCCCATTGGCGCTTGACAAAATAATAAAGTTAGTTGAATTATGTGCATCTAATAATGTATTTTCAATCGGGAAATCATTCTACAAGCTTAAATTCGGTGTAGTATGGGTAGTCCTTTAAGTCCTGTTTTAGCCAATCTGTACATGGAATACTTTGAAACTACAGTAATAAATGCAATAAAACCCAAAAACATGCTGTGGATGAGATATGATATATCCTAACATTTTGGGATAATTGGTTGGGCAATTTTAATGAATTCCTCTCAAAATTAAACGCATTAGTG
>NC_087216.1:59626067-59628567 GCF_015104395.2 Macrobrachium nipponense
ACTTATAAATAATAGAATGATGTGGGAGGCAAAATCCGATTCTTCGGCGTTATTAGTATATTTTTATTTTTGAATGATTACTGTGTATTGCCATCACATAATGTTGGCCTGTTCTGCTCTCGGAAATATTAAATTAGCTTTAGTCTTACTCTGATCGCTTAAGCACATGCAAGGGGAGAGAGAGAGAGAGAGAGAGAGAGAGAGAGAGAGAGAGAGAGAGAGAGAGAGAGAGAGAATCAAGACTTGAAAGCAAGGCCAATTTGAAAATAAACCGCTTCACAACATAAAACTTTAAACTTGGTGAGAGAGAGGCGTGTCACTGTAACATTACCCTACCTATTTGGTTGTAGTAACCCCTTCATAAGAAGGATATCAAGCAACAAATGATATATGATAATAGGGAATAAAGAACAAAAAGTGGAATAAAACCCTCCTGGGAAGTTCTTCTGTTGCCTGACACTATCATTCGAGCGTCTATATCTATAATCCTTTTCCTTCTTACTGCTAGAATTGCAGGTGATGTAAAGTTATGAATTCAGGAAAGTGACTGAACGGGTCACGCAGTCTCACGAAGCAAGTGATTTTACTTAGATTTTTTTTCTTTTTAAGAAAATATATCTGGAAATAACGTGACCAAATATGAGTTATGAAAATTTCTCTTACTTGAATCAAACATTTTTTTATATTTTTATTGCTTTTAAAAACCACTTAACTTATCATCTAATGAAAAATACGTATATTTTAAGTCCTATACGGTAGTATTTATCTCTATAACATTTTATTCGTACACTGTTGTGTATATCTGAAGAAATATGTACTAGTATTCTCAAGGATTACCCAATTGACTTGTCGTATATAGACGAAATATTAGTATGCAATTCCTAAAACTATGTTTACCAAGACTGCCTAATTCCTCTTGATTATTAGAACCACGTTCTTATGTATTATATTGGATCGAGATAAGGTTGCATATTGAACCTTTGTGTAGTAAAAAGGAGTAAATGTAAGTTCTAGAACATTATAATTGACAATTCCTGTTCATTTTAGGTAAGGTGAGGAGAGAATTCCCATGGTGCTAAATTGACGTAGGGTAAAATAATGCCACAGTATTTTATTTATGCACATATATTCTCTGTTTGCGTCTTCTCCAAGGTAGCTTTGTGTTTTAGTTAAAGTCATTTGTTTCCCCAGCTGTCCAGTTCGGAGAAAAAAACCTACTTTTTACGAAAGTTTATGAGGCATTTACACACACTACATACTACATATATATACTATATATATATATTATATATATATCATAATATATATATATATATATATATATATATATACATATATATCTAATAATATATAATATATTAATATATAGGGTAATATTATAATAATGATTATCTAAATAATTAATCTAATAATGTAATGTTAATTTGTATGCTTGTCATGTATGTATTTGACTTTTAAAAGGTTAATATTGGAAAAATTGGTAACAAAAATAAAAAATATTTGATTTCCGAAGCCTTCAACATAGATAGAACTGAAAAAACATAAATGACGTCCAATGATAGAAAAAAGGTGGAATGAGAAGGAATACAGGGATACCTGTAGAAGTACCTGAATTTAAGAAGAATAAGATGGAGACAGATAGAGAGAAGAAGAGAGGGTGTCCGAGTACCTTCTCTTCTCCGCAGAAGGTGGGAGGATATCTTGAGAAAGTGGAGATGATGCTTGAGGTTCAGTGACGATGAGGAAAGGAAAGAGAGTTCTCAGGTAAAACGGCCCCAGGAAATTGTCCCCATAATGCAAATTTGTCAGGCGATTTTTACCGTCCCCTAACGACATCTGATTACAATATCTCACCTTGGTACGAGCATGTGTCTGAGGAAGTCCAACCACCTTTTAATTGTCGTACACTTTGTACGGTGACCCCGCCTTAAAGGACATAGTTACCAAAATCATGCCTGCTTTAATATCTTAATTACTCGTCATCTTCGGTGACTTTGAAGACTGACTTTTCAGTGAGAAAAAATATTTTTTACTTCTAGTGGAATAGTTTCTTTACTAACCTTTTTCATTCTCTCCTTGGTTTAATTAACTATTTTTATTGTTGACTGTTGATTTCCTGATAACCGTTCTCCAGTATTCATGATAAAAGTGATTACGTAATCCTTTGAAATAATGTAAGGCTTCAAACATCACAGGTAATAACGTATACTAGTGATTTAATTTTTTTCTGAAATGAAATCTTTTGTAATCGCGTTCCTGCTTGGAGCTTATCACTCACAAGCTTTAGATACAAGACCGCCAGGAAAGTGAGTCTGAAGATAATAATCAAAGCCGATGGAAGTTGTTATCATCTGGAGAAATAAAAATTAAACTTAAATTTCAGGCACAACTGCTGAGCTTTGTGAAATGTACCAGATTATTAAGCCGACAACGAACAGAAACGAGAGGCATATAGAATATTGTACGGAAATGATAAAACCAAAAAGAGGCCCCTTACTTT
>NC_087216.1:59638567-59653567 GCF_015104395.2 Macrobrachium nipponense
CTCAAGAGGGAATTCTATTTAACGCTGATTCAGTGGTGACAGTTATTGAAGTTGCCTTTTATTTTCATTTTCGGTTACCTTCAGTGGAGCTAAGAAATCGCGCACCGGCGGCTGTCCATCATATCATGGTGAGTTTTTTCTTTGATTTAGAATTTACTGCATGCTTTTGTTTTCCTTCGTCTTGACTTCTTATCGTTTTCGTTTTTTTCTTATTCAGAAGGAAACGTTTCTCATGCAATATCACAGAATACCTAACAGGCAGCCATACAAATGACACATATGTGATAACAGGAATATTTATTTATACATGACACAGTTCATCATCATGCTGTTTATGATTTAGTTTACTATGTAATAACTATTATTTCATCTATAAGACACTCCTCCTCAATGTTAGGAAGTAATAAGATCAGAGTGAACGTTTTTTATTTTCATTATTTCTTATTGGAAGAAACAGAGCAGCATGGAAAAGGTTAAAATAAAAAAGGAATATTATTATCTTAAGACATGAAAAATAGATTTTAGGTGATAATTTCACATTTGTAAAGTAACTGGCTACTCTGGCAATTTAAGTGGTGGTATTATTCATTGGCTGTTACGTAGGATTTTATCACCTAGTAAATGCAATTTATTAAATCGATCCCTTATTGTTTTTTTCGATTAGAGAATTCGAAATGATATCGAGTACATCATCAGCATCATCATCATATTCTTATCGAGTACCCTTATTTTACATTAAGAAACACTACCGAACTAATTTATTCACGATTGTATCCTTGGCTATAAACGAAACATGTGGTATTGACACTATGATTTTCGTCTGTATCCTGGCTATAACGAGACGTGTAAAATTAAGCAAATAATGTTTCGTTGCGGAGTGTTTATATTTTCTCAAGTACATACTCGTATTTTACTGAAGTGTGAGATTCCGTTAGTAACTTTTTTGAGCATTTAAGCAAACACTTAATGGCTTTTTCCTCTTATGGGGGAAATGACCTCAAGCAAGGTGTCATCCTTCTTAGTGATGTAGTGAGTGTTTTCATTCAGGATGAGGATGCTTGGCTTTATGCATTATAATATCGCTAATTGTTGCGCTAACCTTTAATACATGAGTAGGCACGACGCATCATTGAAGCGACAGAGAGTACGGTAGATTGGATGGGAAAACATAAAATTTCAAGGACAATTTGGTTTATAAATACACTACGTGCCCCAGATGGAATCCAGGAACTTCCGTCGAATGTACCAGAGGCTTTCTGTGAGTAACTATAGAGGAGTTATTTTTTATAACAGGAATAGATTGCCCAACGCAGAAACGATCCGATTATTTCCTGAATTATTCGATAATAATCGTTATGTAGAACTAAATGGGTACAAGCTACATGATATACTTTAGAGACAGTATTTTTCACAATACCAAATACTATATAAACAGGAGGTCTCGACCGTTTGTCCAATCCTCTTCGGCCAACCGCGAATGATCCGCTTTTTAAAGTACTTTGTATTTGGAAAAATACAGTCTCATTTACATTATTGTGGCTTTCACTCATTATTTCCAGTCACGTTATAGTGATGCGACCAGGGATGTATGATATAAAACTCCTAATGATAAATGGTCTTTAGCATGCAATATTTTATTATTCAAATCAAGTCCATTTCATAAGGAATGCGGTGCTTCGTGTCATAATTTGGAATTTTCTAGTATCATATCCGTAAACGCAAATTTGTTTCAATATGTGGCATAAAATTAGACATAGATAGACTGATAAAAATCTTCGTTTGCAGAGTAAGCATACCAGTGGATATTCCTTGCGAGCATTTCAAAATCGTCATTTAAAAAAAATAACGTGCCTGGAAGTATAATGATTGTTTTCCTTTCGAATCTCAGCTACGTACACTCGTAGGCTAAGGTAAAAATTTGCATTGAGAATTTGTTACGGATGTTTTGAACTCTTTGTTTTTTTCCCCCCAAAGAGCGAATGCAATTTTAACCAATTCTGTTCTCCAAAACTAAGTAGAAATATTCTAAACAAGTAAAGAAGACGAAATGGGGCTTGGGCAAGACATATAATGAGAATGTCAGATAATAGATGGACGAAAAGAATAACAGAATGGGTCTCTAGGGAGGGCAAACGAAACAGGGGAAGAAGAGAAGAGGATGGATTAACGAATAGAAAATTTGCAGTATAGAATAGCACAGAACTACCATAAACGAAGGGAGTGGAAAGGACATGTCTGAGGCCTTTGTACCGGCAGTGGGACTAGCACCGACTGATGGTGATGATGAGTATAGTATATAATATATATATATTATATATTATATATATATATATATATATATATATATATTAATAATATATCATTACACTGCTGCTATCTCTTGATCTCCTAGAGAATGAAAAGCTCTGTCGCAAGATTAGAGGCCTGAAATATTAACTCCCAAAAAATCCCTGGATTGTGAAAAACATCTAAAACGAGTATCTTCATGTGAGCACTGTGTTATGGGCCATTGGCATATTATGCCAGGAGCCTTCAGCTATGGAACTGCTCGGGAAGAACCATTAGGCCTCGGTTTGGATTGAACTCTTCCCAAAGATCTCGAATTTTTTTTCAAGTGCCATGCATGAGGCTTTGGTATAATGTATGAGCAAATAAAAGGAGAAAGTTAGATGCATTCATTTTGAGATCATTGCTTTTAATATCAATTGATCCCATCTCTCCTCTCTCTCACGTCCTCGTCTCTCTCTCTGCTCTCTCTCTCTCTCTCTCTCTTCTCTCTCTCTCTCTCAATCGACGTTTAGCGTTCAGGAATATAATTTGAAATTATCAACTAATTCTAACAGGTACTGGAGAGATCTTGAAGTGCCGGGGCCTTGATGTTTCACTAAATGCATTGGAAAAGAGAACATGATCTGTAAAATTAAAGCATATAAACGATTTCCTCTTGATATAAAGGGCTATTATGAAATAAGATCTCCACATGGAACGTCTATCCTTACTTGACTGTGGCAATATACATTAAAGATGACTAAACATTAATTTGGATTCAAATTATACAATCATGTTTATGCCCCTTCCTACTATCATAATTTCTTAATTGTCTCTTCCAGTTTTCCTTCCTCGCAATTGCTCCTGACAGGTCACACGAGAATATTTAGCGTATCTAATAATCATCTTTCATTATTTCCGTAATCACGTGTACACTTTCATTGAAGAGCAAAATGTTGTAGCCAAACACCAGGCGTACCCTTCGTTGCTTACAACGCCAACCGTAATTTCCTTAATTGATTCGGATTCGTGCATTTCCCATTGTCTATCTCTCTCTCTCTCTCGTCTCTCTCGCTCTCTCGTCTCTTCTCTCAGGGGTCTCATCTCTCTCTCATATATATATAGATATATATATGTATATTATAAATATATTATATATATCTATAGATATTATATATTATATATATATATATATATATGATATATTATATTATATATATATATATATATCTCATTATCAGCCGGTGCTACGTCACTGCAGGACAAAGGCCCCCACTCGCTCTCTATTTATGGGTCTTTCTGTGCTATTCTATACCTGCAAATTTTTCTCATTTCGCTAATCCATATCCTCTTCTCTTCCTTCCCCTGCTTTCGTTTGCACTGTCTCTGTTTTTTACTCCTTGAGGATGGGAGTGAGCTCCCTAGAGGACCCATTCTGTTTATTCTTTTCGTCCATCTATTATCTGACATTTTTGTCATTAGAATGTCCGCCCACGCCATTTCTTCTTCTTTCTTGTTTGTTAGAATATCTTTGTATCTTCTGCTTTAGTTTTTTCTCGTATCCAATGTTGCTTTTTTTTCTGTATCTTATATTATTCCCATCATTATTCTTTTCATTAGCTGTTTGTAAAGTTGTACACTACTTTATGTTCTATGGCTTTAGAGCGACTCCAATGTTATCTGATCCATAAGTTATACTGTTTAGACCCATGGGTATGTGAATACTTTTCCTTTATTAGAAAGTGGCATTTTACTTTTTTCGTAATCTCATTTTGTTTACCAAGAAGCTCTCCCATCCATGCTTTATCCTTCTTTAATTTCCGTCTCATGTCCCTGGGAAACTCCTCTACTGTTCTGTCTAAATACGTTATTCCTTACAATCTCTATAGCTTTGTCCATAACCTTATTTGTCTTCTCTGCATATTCATTGAACATTAGTTACTTTACACATATTCATTTTCAATCCTAATTTATTTTTTCATTCAGATCTATATCTTTTGTAATTCCTCCCTGATTCCTGTTTAGAAATGTGTCCTTTGCTAATTTTAAAGTTATTAAGAATTTCCCATTAACATTACTTCCTAATTTTCCTCAAATTTCGATTCTTACAACTTCTCTATGGGCAGACCGCTGTGAATAATTTAGGAAGAGATGGGGTCTCCCTGTATAACTCCTTTCTCAGTTTTTAGTTTGCTGTACTTAGCCATTATAGATATCTTCAAGTTTCTACCATGAGATTCATCTGTTCCTTGCTTTTGTGGGCTTTCATTCTTGAAGTTTTGACAGGATCCCAACTTTCGTCATAGTCTACTAATGCCATACTTAGTGGGTTTTCATACTTTGCTGGTTTTTTCTTTAGCAGTTAATTTACATGTGATATGGTCATTGCTGAAATACCCGTTCCTAAACCTGCCTGCTCTCTTGGTTGATTAAGCCTATCTGTCTTTTTATTCGGTCGTAACATGATCAATTGTAAATATTTTTATACATTACTGAGAGTAAACTTATTGGCGGTATTTTCAGGTCTTTTGTGTCTCCCTTCTTGTGATAAATATAATGATAACGTTTTTCCAACTGTAGGTAGAAGCATTCTTTGCAAGCATTTCCGGTAATTTATTTTCTGAGTTTTAACTGAATGAAATTCTCTCTCTCTCTCTCTCTTCTCGCTCTCTTCTCCTCTCTCTCTCTCATCTCTCTCTCTCTCTGTACCAAGTCTTAAATGAAAATATTTGCTCTCCGAAAGCGGATAACATAAAACGATTTAATCACAGACAAAGAACTATATCTAACTAAACGTGTAACTAAAAGTAGTTGTCCGCTCACCTAACCTTTAATAAAAGAATAATAAATAGAATATAAAAATGACAATAATTCCGTAACCTTCAACACTGGTTTATTTAACGACTCATCAAGTACCTATATCCCTTTTCTTTAGTTTCCTTGTCAAAGCTGCTAAGATATTTCTGGGCGCATAATAAAGATAATAGGTTTCTTTGTATTGTGAATTACCTCATCACGTCGATGTCATATACGACGGATATACGCCATGGATGGATGTGGTCGTACCCTGCAGTTATGTAACTACATCATTCAGCATCTCCATGATGAATTGCAGGTCTTTTCGCTTCACTCAATATTATTTTTTCTGTCCCCTGAGAGTCTGTGTCATTTTTTGTACATTTCCATTTCATTCAGATTTATATACTGTTGAAAACGCTTGCTTTGCGTTTTTGATTTGCCAGCAGTGGGTTCCTAGTCTTTTAATTGCAAGTGAACCTTTCTGATCGTTAGTCAGAAAGTTTTTTGAACGAATGAGAATCTTCTTAAATAACTTACTTAATGTATGTATGTATGTATTGTATGTATGTATGTATGTTGTATGTATGTATGTTTATTATAGATTATATTATAATATATTATATTATGTATGTTATCAGTATTATATTATATTATATATATTATTTATATTATATTATATTATAGCATGTTATATTTGTTTGGTGCAGAAAGCTATCAATGTATTCTCAACCGGCTGCAGGACTAATTGCTTCAAGGCAAATTTAACACAAATGCTAAAGGATTTGGTCCCATTTGCCTTATGTGGGTCATTGCTTTTAATGGTGCGTTAAGATGTCATAAGATAACAATTGCTTAAGGTTATGGGAGTCTCTGCAACCCTTCTTTTGCTATTAAGACCTGTTTATTGATGATAAACCCTGTTCCCAGGGATTTTTGTATATTAGATGACGAAGAGTGAATGGCTCATATCAGCTTGAGAAGGTGCTAGCTGCATCTTGAATGACAATTATAACAGGTCCTAGGTCCTTGAATGGTAAGCCTCTGAGAAAATGAGTGAAATTAAAGGTGAAACTTAGTAATATGCTCGTTGAATAAATATGACAAGAAATGAAGATTGACGAATTATCGTTCCCTTCTGTGGAATTTCAAGGTATCTCATTTGTTAGGAACTAAACCATGACTTGGCCAAGATAATTTTTGAGAGCTACCTAAGGAACGTTTTTGAATAATACCTACAAAACTTTGGCTCTTAATGGACAGAGTTTCAAGGAGCAAGAGCATCTGGTATATTGAACGTATTGATAATCTTGATCAATTCTTGGCTGAGCATCCTAAACATAGTTTTTACCTCATATTGGTATATTTAAATTGACAGGAAACCACTAATGGTCGAGTAGTTTAACTTTTCTAATCTTTTCGAGGATCCTAGCAGGGAATTCCTGTAGTCCACAATCAGGCCATATATCCTGGACCGAACATTGAACCAAAAATAGCTTCCGCCTTATTAATGTTCGTTTTTGGTTCACATCTCCTATGTTTTGATATCTGTAAGGCATTTAATATCTTGGGATTAATGAGGTAGATAGTAATAGACTTTTGTGTTTATGGTTCAAATGTTGAAAGAATGATTTCACTGTTTTTTGGATCCTAGAATTTGAGCTGATTTTGGCTTAGGTGCGAGCCCTGCTCTTGTTGCTTCTTGCCCTTCTAGAAATTTTAATTTTTAGAAATAGAAAACGATACTGCGCGCCTAGTCGAGCTTAAGCACTTATTCTATCGCTTTGTTACAATGATAATTGCGCAGGGCCTTGACTGTTCTACAGGATCTTGAATGGGCATATTACAACTAAACCATAATATTTGATCTTACAAGTTAAAGTTACAGCAGTTTGTCACTAATGATTTATCTTGCAGAAGTCTATTGATATTACGTACAGTGTTTCCACAACTTCAGTGTAGAAAATAAGATATAATATATATTAAGGTTAGGGTGGGGTATATATATGTTTTTCCTTATGTAAAAAGATCGTCTTCTTCATTAATTCTTTTAAGTACATGTATACTCACTGGTCAGCGAAGCTTTGTGTGCTAACACATTGAGATTTAACTTTCCCGCTAGTTGTCGTCGTTTAACAACCTGTTTAAGTCATTCAAAAACGCGATTAACCTAACTACTTTTCTCTTTCTTCGTGGGTTATTTGTAACATTCGGCAGTTGTTTTCCCACCCACCGACAGATCACACTCTCCTACCATGGCTTCGTGTTTAATGCTGGATCTATTAAGGAACTTACAGAGACTTTTGGTTATGGATCGTATTCCTCTGCTAGCAATGAAGGATAAGGATTATCTACTTCCTGAACCACGGAGCGACACGGGTAGCATGGTTCTCCGCCCTTTACCAGCTATTCCAGACTGCTACATCATCTGGTCGGCGTGAAGATTATACGACGGGGACTCTTTCAGACTTCAAGAACGGTTGATTACTTTGAGGTTGGTCCTCAATTTTTGTTGGCAAACAGCATCATTGAGTGTTAAAGTAATTTTTCTTGCGTCCGTATCACTAGTCCGCTTAAAAATCCAATCTCTTAACTTATTTATGGTGATTTTTACTGCCTTGTTGAATTGTTAGAGATCTTTTATATTTTCCTTTGTGTATTTCATACTGCATATTCTCGTCAGGTTTAGCCATAAAGTGGGATTTAACCAAATTTAGTCTCGAGGAGTTATGTGGTGTCTAATCTTGTTGATAAGGGTTGTCTATATATACTATATGAGTCCTCGTTATATTTATGGTAGTACATTTGTTGGATAGGTTGTGAGAGATTCACAACGATGGGACATGGGGTCCGTGGCCAAGACACCGCATCTGGGTGGCATCATTATTTTTTCAATAGTGATATTGACACTGTTGTGATAATAGTAAATAATGTGTTTGTTAAAATTTTTTGCTGCTCTATTAATTGTCTCCTGAGGTTTGTTTTACCCTAGTTACTCCTGTTTTGAATATGCGCCCAACGTGGGGCGGTGATAGTGTCTGATGCCCTACCCGCATGCCGTGGCCATGGTTCTGAGATGTAGTTTTTTTGAAATCTAGTTTTTTGAAATATTAGATTAGCTTTTGTTGTATCATTGAATTATATGTTTTGTTTAGCACATAATATTCAGTATGGCTAGAACTTATGAATTTGTGAATGTTCCGCAAATATATTAGGAAATGCGTCTGAACAATATAACCGTGAGAAGGGTTTTTCTACTTTAGATAATGTTGAGCGTGAAGGAAAAAGACGATTGCAGTTTGAATGAATGGGTTGCTGAATTAAAGGAACTGATAACAAATTCTTACTCCTAATTTGAGGAATGGGATGTAATGAAGAAAAAAGAAGTCCGAAGAAGAATTTAAGTTGCAGGAGTATCGTGATAGAGCTCTTTTCATGCTTAGCTTCCCTTAAGTAAGTTGAACCTGAACCTCTTCCTTCTCGGTTCCGTAGCCGATGAGGCTCGTAGCTTTTTAACAAGTTCTCGCGTCCTACCACCATTGCACCATTACCTAAGTATAACGCTCTCCGGAGGCTGGATCTTTCCAGATTTTTTGAAGAGTTTTGAAGATAAGATTTAGCATAATTGGATTCCAGAAATACGATACACTTTTACTATTAAAGCAACAGTTATCTGGTGGGCCTTTGGTTCTTGTATTCATGGTGGAAGCTGATAAAAGGGCCTATGACTTTATGCTAATGATTGTTGTGAAAGCTTTTGCCTCTGAGGAACCCAGAGTTTAATGTATTAAAGCATTGACGAGTTAAGTAGATTACTCTTCGGATCCTTATGAATACATTTTCAAAAGTGCGCTTTTTGTTAATTGCAAAGAGTAACAAGCTTGGTATACTGTTGACAATATCCTTCAGTTTTTTATCTGGATGGTATGAACGGCCAGTTCAAACTCAGTTGATACAAATACAATCATGCTAAGCTTCCTTAAAGGAAATTACCGAAATTACTTTGAGCTTGTTGATCGTTTTCTTAGCAAACGAAAATCTAGGATCAGACCAAGTTTCCTTCCCTAAGGGTTCGGATACCCAGTGATAATGTAGCTAGTTTTTGCTGTTGATAGTGAAATATGACAAACATACGGATTTAGGCCGTGTAGTTAGGCACAAGAGCTACGTATGGAGCCTACTCAATCCCATAAATAGTGTCCCTAAATATGAAAGTTCCTGTTTCTAATTAGATCAATAGGAAAATATGGGGGTTTGTCCAATGCTCAAACTTAAATCATGAGAGTGGATCTTGCGATTTATTTTCGTTCCTCGTTGCCAGTATTGTTTCCAAAATGCACATGGTATTTTTTATTGTTAGGTCTCTAGTTCTGATGAATTGTAAAGATAGTGCGGAAGCTAAATCTTGGACCTTCAATCGTTAAAAGTAAAGCTCAAAGTCCGTTGCCCTCAATGCTTAAGCACTCTTACTAATGACATAAGCCTGGGTTTCTTAGTAAGTATGTTATCATAACGGAGGCCTTCCATGGATATTTTGATCTTGACTCAGTTTTGCCTACATTTAGCAGTACATTTGAAGGAGGGGTTAAAGGTTAGGTGTTTGAAGGATAGTGCTGTCAGTGGAAATTTATTCTCACATTTAAGCTACTGAACTTGGATTGAAAACGGTTAGAGACAATATTTCCTTACTATTAATGGAATAAACCATCACAACAGTTATACCACTAAATTGTAAACTAAACTGCAAATTTCGCAGTATTTTTAAAACGATTGAAGACTCTGTCCTACGCTGCATTTAATATAAATTTAAAAGCTCCCTACCTTTTGGGTAAAGTTGTTGAAGGCTTTAAGATTGAGGTTATGTTTTTGGCGGATAATTTTTAACTTAAAAAATGATTATGGTATCGTGACATAAATTTATATTGGGTGCCAAATCCAGTTTCTGTCTTCCGCAAAGTGAACACTTGTTTGGTGCAGAAGCCTATCAATGTATTCTCAACCGCTGCAGGAGTATTGCTTCAAGGCAATTTAACACAAATGCTAAGGATTTGTCCCATTTTTTGCCTTAGTGGTCATTGCTTTAATGGGCAGTTAAGATGTCAGAATAACAATTTGGCTTAGGTTATGGAGTCTCTGGCAACCCTTCTTTTGCTTCAGACCTGTTATTGATGATAAACCTGTTCCCAGGGATTTTTTGTATATTAGATGACGAGGTGAAATTGCTCATATCATCTTGAGAAGGCTGCCTAGCTTGCATTTTGAATGCCAATTATAACAGGTACCTAGGTCTGGGAAGATGGTAAGCCTGAAGAAAATGAGTTGTGAAATTAATGTTAACTTAGTAAATATGCTCTTGAAAATAAGACAGAAATGAGATTGACGAATTATCGTTCCTTGCTGTGGTAATTTCAATGTAGCTCATTTGTTAGGACTACCATGAACTTGCCAGGATAATTTTGAGAGCTAACCTAAGGAAAACTTTTGAATATCCTACACACTTGGGCTCTTAATGGACCGAGTTTCAAGGAGCAAGAAGCACTGGTATAATTGAACGTATTGATAATCTTGATCAATCTTGGCTGGCATCCTAACCATAGTTTTTTACCTCATATTGGTATATTGTAAATTGGAAGCAGAGAAACCAACTAATGTCGAGTAGTTTACCGTTTCTAATCTTTTGTCAGAAAGATCCTAGCAGGGGATATTACTGTAAGTCACAATCAGGCCTATATCCTGGACCGACATTGAACCAAAAAATATGCTTCCGCCTTATTACAGTTCGTTTGGTTCACATCTCCTATGTTTTTGATATCTGTAAGGCAGTTTTATAATTCTTGTGGTATTATGAGGTAGATGTAATAGACCATTGTGTTTATGGTTCAGAATGTTGAAAAGAAGATTTCCTGTTGTGGGCTACAGAAAATTTTGAGACTGAGTTTTGGCTTAAGTGAGCCCTGCCCTGTTGCTTTCTTGCCCTTTATGAAATTTTAATTTAGAAGTAGAACACGATACTGCGCGCCGAGTCGAGCTAAGAAACTTATCTATCAGCTTTGTTTACCTGGATAATTGCGCAGTGGCCTTTGACTGTTTCTAGGATCTTGAATGGGCATATTTACAACTAAACCATATATTTGATCCTTACAATTAAGTTACAGCAGTTTGTCACTAATTATTTATCCTTGCCGAAGTCTATTGATATTACGTTACAGTGTTTCCAACAACTTCAGTGGTAGAGAAATAAGATATAATATATCTTAAGTTTTCGTATGTATTGTTTTCCTTATGTAAAAAGATCTCTTTCTTCATTAATTCTTTTAAGTACATAGTAAACCCACTGGTAACGAAGCAGTTGTGTGCGAACAAACAAATTGAGATTTACTTCCCCGCTAGTGCTGATAAGAACTACAGAGACAGTGGAAGAGAACATTGCTAAGCAAGCTAATCTTTCCCCAGCAGTGAATGTTCCAAATGTTATTGGACAGCAGAAGTGATTGTTTACAGTTGTTAGCTTTTGCTGATATAGTAATTTATCTTGTGGAGTTGTGATTTTATTTTGAACATTTAACTGGTTCCATAAACTTTGTTATGGCAAAAAACCGCATTTATTGGAAAGAATTTGATTCTAAAAGTAATTCCTTCTCTCGAACTCCATGGGATTGCTTTGCTGCTTGAGTGCTGGTTGGACTTTTATGAGGAATTAGCGGGTCACACTTGGTGTTTAACCCTATCAGAATGTCTATTTGCAGGTATATTCAAGGTTTTGGTAGCTTTATCCTGGATTCGTTCCTATTCCATAAAATGGATAAATTACAGAAGTTTTCTGTTTTTGGTCAGATCAGATTGCTGGACATCAATGAAATTTGTGAAAAACATCCATTACTTTAGCTTTGGGTTTCTGGGGAGGACATCCAGCTGATGTATTACTACGTTGTCTGCCTACAGCATCTAATGAGACAATTCCTTTTCAGGTCCTGGTTCCTGAGATAACCTTAGGCCGGAGGCTCGTAAGAGATGACACTTTTATTCTTTTACTGTTCCTATCCTGATATATCAAAAGTCAATCCATTGAAGAGATTAATTCCCTATGAGCTAGTGTATTATTTGGGGAACCAGATGATCATTATGTCAGACTTTGTGTAGAGTTTTTCAGATTTTGCGGACAAACTTTATCCTACTTACAGAGCTGTGTTAACCTATGTTAATAACTGAAACTTAAGATATTAAAGCCAACTTCAGGATAAGTTTGCAGATTTGAAATGTTTATACTTCTGGACTAATTTTTTCGCAGATGCAGTCGTCTCTTATTGTTGAAGGACCAAAAGCATCATTTCCCGGAAGTTTCAAGTAATTTTGATTCCCGCAACTTTACTTAAAGATTTACCCAAGATCATTGGACAACTTAACCTTTATATTGGATAAGGAAGGGCTCTTGCGGTACGTAGCAAACTGACAATTATAAGGATGACATGAGATTACAGGTTTCCCATCTTAACTTTCTAAAGATTAGTAGACTAACTAAGTTAATTATTGAGAATATCCATGAGAGATTTTGCGCATTGCAGGATGCTATTCCCTGCTATCTGAAATTAGAAAACCTTCTGGATACCCTGGTTATTTTTCAACTTCAAAAAGGTTTGAAACCTGTGTAAACCTGTAGAACGTTTCATGAGAGAACCATTAAGGTAAACCAAAATTCCTCTCGTGATTTTAGGGAAATCCCCCCGAAATTCCCTATAGAGCCATATTTGTTGACTATATGGTCCTTTTTTGTACGTTCAATAGCCAGAGATTTAAGTTTTGGCTGTTTTGTATCACGTGTATGAAGTAGGGCCATAAATTTAAAAAAAACTGTGTATGATTATGACCGTCAACGAATATCTAAGATCGTTTCCAACTCATTGTTTTGAATATGGTATGCAGAATTGTGCATTTTCTGGATATGGGCCACCCACTAGTTGCGGGTGCTATGTTTTAGCCTTGATTTTTTTGAGGATCCGGAGGTTAATTCAATATTTTGAAGAGAATGGTATAACCCTATTCAGTTTCTCATTCTTTAAAGTAAATAGTCGCTTAGGGTCTATGGTGGAAGTTGTGTAAAGTTTGACCAAGACTAATATATGGAGCAATATTCGAAATAGATGTGTTGGAGATTAGAGACTTTGAATTTCTGATAGGGCAACATACATATTGTTAATAGAGAACCCCCTTGCTTTTAGGAGGCCTTGCGGGAACTGAACGTGGATAAACTATATCCTTAGCCCATAACTCCTGAAAGTTATTTAAGATATGATTTTGTCCTGTTAATGTTATGTCCACCACTACACATCTCCGACTTGAATTAGATGATAACTTTTGCACTTGATTAACTGACAGAGTAGAGATAACTTTGTGAACTTCTGTAAGGTAGACAGACACGTTGATAGAGATATACCAGTCAGATTATTACTTCCTCTTACAGCAGGCCGTTGGTGTGAAAGATCGTTATAAACACAGTCAGCACTCTGGTATAAAATGAAGAATGATGTTGTAACTGATAAAGGAACCCTTTAGTAAGGCCGCCCAATTATCCTATGCATTGTTCGAGAACATTGACCAAATGAATTAGAAGTTACTTGAGCAGTCTTATGTAAAGGAAAACTCGGAATAACTAAGAGACATGTGTCCTAATTTAATGTTTCTTTTTAAGGTCTAAGAAGGTTGCAAGACGAGGTCCAGGATTAAACTACAGATCGGAGTCTCCTAAGCGTCACATCTACCTAGGAGAAAAGCTGCAAAAATCAGCTTCAGAGACTCGTCATATCTTAAAAATGATGAAATCGATATTAGCATGTCTTGTCCTGTATTTTATGTGGTTGGTGTTTGGTTATTTAATTTATTGCATTCAATCATATTCAGGTTTATATATGATTGGATGTTTTTTGGGGAGTGTAGAAAATAAGATATAATATATCTTAAGTTACGTATATATATGTTTTCTTTATGTAAAAGATCTCTTCTTCATTACTTCTTTTAAGTACGATAGTAGACCACTGTAACGAAGCAGTTGCGTGCTAACAGAATTGAGAGTTTTAACTTCCCCGCTAGTTTCGTCGTTTAACAACTGTTTAATACATTCAAGAACCTCGAGTAACCTAAACTAAATTTGTCTTCGGGTTTATTTGTTAACATTCGGCAGTTGTTTCCCCACCCACCGACAGCTCACCACTCGCCTTACCATTGGCTACACGTGTTTAATGCTGGATCGATTAAGGCACCTTTACAGAGACTTTTGTTATTGGATCGTATTCTCATGCTAGCAATGGAAGGATAAGGATTATCTACATTTCTGAACTCCACGGAGCGACAGCGGGTATCATGGTTCTCCACGCCCTTTCAGCTATTCCCAGCACTCTACAAATCTCGTTCTGCGTGAAGTATCTCTTAACGAACGGGGAACCTTCAGACTTCAAGACGTTTGATTTACTTTGAGTTGGTCTCATTTTTTTTGGCACATCAATTGAAGTTGTTTAAGTATTTTTCTTGACGTCCGTATCACTAGTCCCTTAAATCAAATCTCTTTAATTATGTATGTGTATTTTACTGCATTGTTGAATTGTTAGAGTTCTTTTTATATTTTAAGCTTTGTGTATTTCATGACTGCTATTCTCGTCAGGGTTTTAAAACCATAAAGATTGATTTAACCGAATTTTAGTCTAGAGGAGTTTATTTGGTCGGAATCTGTGTTTGATAGGTTTGTCTATATATATTATAATGGTCCTCGTTATATTTATGGTAGTACATTTTTTTGGAAGGTTGTGAGAGATTCAAGGACGGGGGACATGGGGTCCAGTGCCAAGGACACCGCATCCTGGGTGGCAGATCAAAATTAAAGTTTTTTTTTTTTCAATAGTGTATTGACACTGTTTTGATAATAGTATAAATGTGTTTAAATTTTTG
>NC_087216.1:59658567-59662686 GCF_015104395.2 Macrobrachium nipponense
TATATATAATCTTATATAGTATATATATATATAGATATATATATATATATATATATATATATAATAGATATATAATTTATATTAATTTTTTAAATAATTATTATATATAATAATTATATTATAATATATATATATATTATATATATATATATATATAAATATATATTTATATATATATATATATTATATATATATATATATATATATATAGTATACAGCCGCGTGTGTGTGTATGTATGCATGTATGTTATGTATGTATGTATGTATGTAATTGTTTGTCATAAAATCCACGTAAGAAAGCGAGTGAAAACCTGGAATTGGAGCGATCACCTTCATACTTTATTTTACATTTTCAAGTTTCATACTGAATACAGAAATAGTTTACAGAGCTTTATATACAAAATTGAATAGTGTTGGACAGAGTTACCAGTTTCTTGATTCGGGCAGCATGTTCTCCAAACAGAAAGGACGGACAGGCAAAGAGATCAAGGGATAAATCCAGGTTGGAAGTTTAAAATTCCTGGTGCATGTGGTTTCAGTGAACACGGTTTCCACATTTATTTTCTGATAGTCGTTGGCCTTGCAGATTATATTTAGATGACTTTTATCCCCGTTAATGCCATAGTCATTGTTTGTTAGACCACTTGCGAGAGCATATATGTGTCAGGAACATATTTATTTTTATTTTTTTTTTTTTCTATTTTTTTTTAATCCTCTAGATGTTTTGACAATATAAATCTTATCACAATCATTACAAGTGATACTCTATACAATATTGTTTGAATTGGGGGGGGTCTAATCTCAACAACATTTCTTAAAGTATTGTTAATTTAAAAAATACTTAATTAATATCAATATTTTTTAGAGTCAGTATTGCAGAAATGAAATTAGGGTGAAAAGATAAACAGAGAGTATTCTTAAGTTCTGTATTAGCTGTGGTTGGATTGTAATATATTATTCTTTGCATTATTCTTTCATAATTCCAAATAATATGAAGGATAACGCCATTAATCGACTATTTTGTCAATAATTTAAAATTTATCTTCAAGAATTCAAGATTACAAAATCTATATGCTCTAAAGCCATAAACTTATGGGCAGTACCAGTAATCTGATACAGAGCAGTAGTAGTGGAATGGACAGAAGCAGAACTCCGCAGCATAGACCAGTAAACTAAGAAACACGATACCTAAAGCACTACACCCAAGAGCAAATACGAGCAGACTATAACTAACACACTAGGAAGGAGGGGGAGGGAGGCTAATAAGCATAGAGGACCGAGTCAATATCGAGAGCGAAGCACTGGGGCAATATCTGAAAACCAGCGAAGACAAGTAGCTAAGGAGCGGATGGGAGGAAGAACTGATAAAAGTAGAAGAAAACCCAGAAATACAGAGACAAGAGAATGACTAACACAACGGAGGAATGGCACAACAAACCAATGCACGGGCAGTACATAAGACTGACTGAAGAACTGGCCAGCGATGAAAAACATTGCAATGGCTACAGAGAGGAGAACTCAAGAAGGTAACAGAAGCAATACTAAATTAGCTTCCCAGTTTCCTATGTTTGAGGAGTTAGAAGAAAATGTTTTTTTTCATCTCTATTCTGTTACCCTTAATCTGAATTTCTAATCCTCTTTTGGACACTTTTAAATCCGAACCTCCCATTGTAATTTTCTTTCAGGCGCACAGCCGCCAAAGAAATGTTATGAAGTAAAAAGATTTTTATGAAATCTACCTTTCAATTAATGAAATTTAATTGCAATATATTCCTTTTTAAAATGGTTAGTTTTTTTAACTCAATATTATAACTGTATATATAATTTGAAGGACAGTGTTCTATATAATTGGTATATGAAAGTTACTATGAAACATTATATAATGTTTGTTAAATCATGGGAAAGTGAGTGTCCTCATTAAAGACACTGGGATGTTGGAACCTGCTTGATCCTGTAGAAAAGGAAAAGTTGCTAAGAAGTGTTGAGAATTGAGTCTCATTCAGTATATTTTGACAACTATTTTACTGGTTACGACTTACTAATGCACCTAAGAAACTTAGGATTTCAGGCTACAGGAACCATGAAGGAAACTGCTTGAAAATTGTCCACTGAAGTCGGATAAAAGAAACAATGAAAAAGGGAAAAAGAAAAAAAGGGTTGTCATATGATTACAGATTCGACACGAATGAAGAAATACTCATAGTCAAATGGTTTGATAACAAATGTGTGACAGTGGGAACAAACTTTGATTCAGTTGAACCACTTGCTAAAGTCCAACGCTGAGTAAAGGGTTCTAAGACCAAAAATATGGGTGGGGTGGACCACCATGATTTGCTAGTTGCAAAATACTTTGCGTCAATAGGAGGCAAAAAATGGTACTGGCCTTTATTTACTCGCATGCTAGATGATGAATGGATTGTTTATCGGATGATGAATGAGCAGGCAGACATTGATTTTCTGGAATTTAGGAGATTGGTCTGTGTCCTTACCTGAAACTGGCAAGTGCTACATTATCAACAGGACGACCTCGTAAACCTTTGGTATCCCGTACAAAACTGCCTGATGTGAGATATGATGGCAAAGGCCATATAATAAAAATAAAAACAATTGTTGCAGCGTAGGTGCTAAAACAAGCCTTGTAAGTCAAAGCCTAGAACATATTGTGCATTTTTGTACGGGATACCAAAGGTTTACGAGGTCATCCTGTTAATAATGTAGCACTTGCCAGTTTCAGGTAAGGGACACAGACCAATCTCCTAAATTCCATGCAAATTAATGTCTTCCTGCTCATTCACCATCCGATAAACAATCCATAGCGAGTAAATAAAGGCCAGTACCATTAACTATGTGTGGTGGAAAGAAATGCTTCGCTCCATATCATCAGAACATAAGAACTTACAAATTATAATGTGAAGTAGTTTCCCCAGGTAATTTCATTCATTCTGCCCGTCGTCTTTACAATCTTCGAAAGGCGAAATCTGAATTTATTTGAAAAGAGATCTTTTGTTTTGCTTCTAAATAATCTCATTTTTTATTTAGTTTTTTCATTGTTCCTGCAATTTTCCAAACAAGATATATGATTATTTTGGAAAAGAAAATTTTTTTGTGGTTTCATATAATTTCATTCATTGATTATTATTTTCGAAAGGAGAAATCTGATTTTTTTTAAAGAAATTTATAGGATTTATGATTAGCCTTTGTAACATGTAGCTCTGAATGATTTACTGCTATTTTGGAAAATGTTATATTGACAATATTGTTGAATATCTTTATTGTAATCATTTCTTATCATCATTCCTAGTTACTACTCATTCTCCCAGTGTCCTTATATGAGGACAGCTTATATCACGCTTAATAAGCTTGATAGAAATATATAACATGGTTTGGTGTCTCATTTGGCCTTTATTAAAGCCAATTTTTACAAAAAATGTTGTAATTTAGAAAAGAAAAAACTTGGGATATAATGGGCTAAGAACGGCACAAGATCAGAACCTAAGAACCAGAGATGTCCAAAGAATAAAAGTGGGTAATAATCTCACACTTATGCATGAAGTACAATATGAAAAACAAGATCTTAAACCACGTAACAATCAAATATCCGGCACATGCACAGAACCAGTACAAAAAAAGGCATGATTCAGTACAAAAGCCCTCTACTGCAGCCTGCGCAAGGAACACCAGTAAGAAGTGGTACGAACGCCAACCTGAGGGAGTGATGAAAAAACGATCAGGCAAAGATCCTCTGGGACTATGGTATCAGAACAGATAGGGGTTTTTGCCAATATACGAGACATGACGTTGATTGACAAAATTAAGTAGAGTATCACTCATTGATGGTCGCAATGCCAATGGACGCCTGAGTAGATGAGAAAGATAGAGAAAAAATGTATAACGTTATTAAAGATCTGAAATAGAAATAAGGAGGTTAAGGAGAATATGCTACTAGAAACAGCGCACAAAGTGAGAAAGTGATGGACTACTAAGGAGGAAGGATGCAACCCGGAACCCCACACTATAGAAACCACGCAATCGAATTGGATGACTGTGATTACCCCCTCCCCCAAAAAAATAATTATAATAATAGCCATCTGGATATCTTTCAGTTAATGATGCAATTTC